>NW_027664972.1:0-94280 GCF_963921795.1 Nannobrachium achirus
TTCTGGATGAGTTGATTCTAGGCTTAAAATTATTGATATAAATATTTGTGTAAAAATCTATGGGAAAGACATATTGTGTGCCCACTGCTGTGCCTAATAGTGTTTGTTCAGTAACAGTGTTAAATAGCTCTATATTGTGACAGTAATCATTGATATAGAGTGTTTGTTCAGTAACAGTGTTAAATAGCTCTATATTGTGACAGTAATCATTGATATAGAGTGTTTGTTCAGTAACAGTGTTAAATAGCTCTATATTGTGACAGTAATCATTGATATAGAGTGTTTGTTCATTAACAGTGTTAAATAGCTCTATATGGGATTGGAGATGTGGTTAGGGACTTTGTGCAGTGGAGCGAGGACAACCATCTCAAGCTCAACGCAAGCAAGACTAAGGAGATGGTGGTGGACTTCCGCACCTCCAAGAGTCCCCCCGGTGCCAAGCACCATTAACGGTGAGGTGGTTGAGCTCGTGGATAACTACAAATTCCTCGGAGTACACCTGAATAGTTCACTGGACTGGTCGGACAACGCGCAGGCGATTCACAGCAAGGGGAAAAGCAGGCTGTTCCTCCTGAGAAGACAGAGATCGTTTGGGGTGTGCAATAGGATGCTACAGATGTTCTATCAGTCTGTCATGGCAAGTGTCCTCTTTTTTGGTATAACATGCTGGGGTGGCAACAACAGAGCAGGTGACACGTTTAACCTAAACAGACTGGTGAAGAAAGCAGGCTCTGTCGTTGGGTCCTCTCTGCAGGGGGTGGAGGAAGTAACCAGGGTGCGCACTGCGAAGAAGCTAGATTCCATCTTGGAGAACTCCTCCCACCCCCTCCATCTAGAGATCACCAGTTACTGGAGTAAGAGAGGAAACGACCGCTTTACCTACCCAGTACGGAGATGTGAGAGATTAGGAAAATCTTTTGTACCGGCTGCCCTTAAGCTGTACAACGAGACACATAACGGACGCTTGAAAAGGTCTCCCTTCCTAACTTAGACTTACGGAACCATTGCTGTATTGACTTTGACCTCTAAGGAACTATTGCTGTATTGACTTTGACCTCTAAGGACCTTCCAGGAAGAGTGCTCATGTGCGCCTTGCGGTGACACGCTTCCTAGTTTCTTCTTTTTTCGCACTGATTTTTGACACTGCACTATTAGGTTGTTAGTGTTGGTAGTTTCTGAGTATTTTTGCTTTGTTTAACAATGACAGTGAGATACTTGTTTGCACTAACTAGCATTGACTGCTATGGTCTCTTTTGCAAGACACTTTATGTATATATACTTATATATTATTCGCCCCCTCTATTGATGCACCTTCTCTTTATTGGTACTGTACTGCTCTTGTCTTTGTTTTTTTCCCTCTTATCTATCTTTTCTTACGTCTCTGTAACTTTGTAAATAACTGTATACTGCTGTGCTACTTCTGGACAACTGAATTTCCCCCTTGGGATAATAAAGGTATCTATCTATCTATCTATCGAGATGAAGGGGGTGAAGTGTCTTACCAACAGTCTTACCAACAACAAGGAGCGTGATCAAACTGCTGCGGTGCAGGGGTAGAACGTCTTTGGTTATTGCAGAACACGTGTAGGTCCCCTCATCTGAGATCTGCACCCTGACCAGCTTCAGTGAGATGTTACCCTGAGACAACTCTTCATGAAACAGGGTTGTCCTCTGTTTGTACAACGGGTTGGTATCTGTGAACCCGCTACGTCCATCTTGGAGAAGGTGCACTAGTTCTGGCTTCAGGTCATCTCTGGTCCACTCCACAGTCTCCTCCTCCATGTCAACAGGTGGTTCAATGTGACATGGAAGGATGACATCATCTCCCTCTTTAACCCGCACAGGCTGAGAAGACCCGATGACCTGAGGTTGACCTTAAAACAAAACAAAATCATTCATTACATACTGCAGATCTACTGTATGCTGTTCACGTGTACACATGTTAGGTAAGATTAAGTCATGTCCTGTGTCATCAGTGTTACAGTACTGTATTAAATGGAGGCCTTGTGTTATTTGATTTTTGGGCCCCAGGGGGCCACATCAAGGGCACTGGGGGCCCATGGGTAAACGCTACTGCAGATTTACCCTTTAATGGTCCATTTGGTTTCATTTGTACACTCTCAGAGTTACCCTTTAAGGGTCCATTTGTTTTCATTTGTACACTCTCAAGAGGTACAGACCTGTAAGGGTCCATTTGGAACCTCATCAAGGACCCCTGGAGGTCCCTGTACCACACGTTGAGAACGGACCACACGTTGAGAACCACTACTCTATGTGATCAGCAGTGTTCAGAAACAATAGAAAATACATTATTATTAAAGTTTTGCTTCCCCCTAGTGGTCAGCTTTGAGCCTAGCTCCGCCTTCTGTCTAATTTTTCTGTCTAATTTTTCGAGTGCTCCTGCTGCTTTTTCCCCCTCTAGTTGCTTTTTAATCCTATTTTGGTTTATAGTTGTTTAAAGAGAAGAGTAGTCGAAGAAGAATAGTTGTTGGAGTGAAGCAGAAGAAGAAGAAGCCCTTTAAAACATATTATAAGCTACTGTAGGCTATTGGCAATACATTGACTGGGCTATTTCTTTATTTTTCCGTGACCGGGGTGTACAGTCATCATTTGGGATTGGAATGAGCGATTTCTTTGGACGACACATAGACAGTAAGTGTCTTTGTTCCCAGAATTATCATCATTTTGTCTTCTATACATGAAAAGTCTAAATCAAGGATAGCGTGAGTAATGTTGTCTGTATGTTTTGTATTACCAGCTGCTTTTTGTTTATCTGGCAGAACGTTTTATTTATATAACTTACATTACAGTAGGCCTACTGTACTTTCAACATATAGGCCTATTTAAAATGTTTCAACGTTTGTATGTTTCAATGTTTGACAGAGAAGAGGTAATCAAACACAAGTGATTGACGGCTCAGCAGTGTGTCAAACCGTAGCAGGCACCCGACATTTGATAACAGTCGCACATAGATTAATACAAGGGAAATATAGCAAAACCCCCAAATAAAGAGATTTATAATATCAAGCAAAGAAATGAATTACGTGCTGCGCTCTGTGGAGGGAAAATCTCCGCCAGGTAGGGTTGGGTTTGGTAACCGCCGTACCGCCGCACCGCGGTATACCGAGGTCTACCGCGGTGTCAGTGTGCTTACCGCGGTAAAAAAAAATACAAAAAAAGTCTATTTTTAATTGGAAAACAAGTGAGTTTTAAAAAAGGGGAGAAGCGAGGACCGCATGCGCTCCATGCCGCTCTGCTCTGGGCCGTGTACCACATGTTTGGAAGCCACACTGGGAGACACAGACAGTCAGAGTCAGACCTACACAGGGCAGCACAGCAGCCTCGTAGAGGAGTACAGAGCAGCGTAAACTTTCTCTGTAATCCACACGACACAAGGATGTTAATACATACCTTGTGTTGTGGCATATCTTTTTTTATTCATAAGGATTACTGGCGGAGCGCAGGCCGCGTGGACTAAAACCGAAAATGAAACTATTTGACTTTTTCCACCGCGTCGCGCATTGTGCCCCGTCCGGCGGCGATTTTATAACCTTTTCTGTCAAGTCTTGTAACTAATACCCATACATGGAGATCCACAGGCATCAAACCAAGGCCCTAACTCACCAAGGCCCTGCTTGGCATTACTTACGTACGTTTTATGCCCATATATGGAGATTCCTATTTTGTCAATATTAAGGACATTATTAAGGATATTATGTTATCAATATTATATATGGGCGGCATGTTCCTCCCTCCGCATCATCAGCGCCCACACCCTAGGTAGGGTTGGCCTTTCTGTGTGGAGTTTGCAAGTTCTCCCCGTGTCTCCTAGGGTTGATACCTCACAAAAACATGAACAAACTCCCCCCAGAATGACAACAACTAGAATCGTCAGAGAAACGCTGTGGTTGGCCAGAAGGCCAAGAATTGGTGAGACCTCACCCCTTTAGGGTGAGGTCGCATGTCACCCTGAGGTCGCAAGTCACCTTGAGGTGTCTTACTAGTAACCTCCGTGAAGTTGGCACCCCATATAATGAAAATGTTAATAAAAATGGTGTAATTATTTAGTGCTGGATTTGTGCTGAATTGTGCCGTAAATTTCATAATTTGTGCTGGTATCATTTTTGAGATATTTCAAGGTATAGGTCAAAAGCTTTGCTCAGACTTGCACCCCCAATTTTTTGGGTCCAAATCAAACTAAAATGGTGTCATATTTAGTGCTGGCTGTGCCCTAATTTGTGCTGTTGAAATCAATAATTGTGCCATTATAATTTATTTTATAGAAATATTTATATGGTTATGAGCTTTGCTAAGCCTTGCACCCCAATTTCCTGGGTCCAAATTGAACTAAAATGGTATCATATTTAGTGCTGGACGTGCTCTAATTTGTGCCGTTAAAATCAACAATTGTGCAATTTTTTTTTTTTTTTTAATAGAAATATTTATATGGTTATGAGCTTTATGAGCCTTGCACCCCCAATTTTCTGGGTCTAAATCGAACCAAAATGGTCTCATATTTAGTGCTGGACGTGCTCTAATTGAAATCAACAATTGTGTCATTTTTCTTTTTTTAGGACTTACTGTCCTATTGGCCCTTTAGACGTCCTTCAGACGGAAATCAAAATGTATTTGAGTAAAAGTATGAAAGTTTTGGCATGAAAATGATTGAGAGCGACATTTGGTAACCTGTTTTAATCCCTATGTTGTGTTAAGGTTTTATTATTGAGAGGCATTCTCACATTTAACAGATGAGAGCATATGGAACATATCGGATAGAGTGAATAAGCAGTATTATTATACACACTATGACACAGCAAACAGGTCAGCGCTCTGTGGATACATCTATAACCTCATATGTGCAGACTTGATTTGATATGTGCAGACTTTAATTGCTAGGCAATTCAATGTCACTGTCAAATCTTTAGCCCAATCCAGCCTTGCTGATAGAAAGTCAACCCCTCACAACACTCACCACCTTACTGCTACACAAAACCTACTGTTGAAATATTCAATTCTTGTTTAACAATGATCTCATTATCTAAAGTCTGAGCATCTCTGGACTGACATGATTTGGTATCAGAGTTAATATTCTTGGTGAATATGACAATATTAGAAAGTAATAGTTAGAAACACTATTTCATCATGACAAATGTTAACCTACAATATTGATTCTTTCACAGTTATTACAGTCTCTGTCAAGTTATTTATAGCTACTCTACACAGTAAGAGTGTGCATGAATATTCGGATATTCAAATAAACTTGGCTGTATTTGGTTTGTAAATACAATTTGGTTATTCTATTAACTCATTGACTGCCACCATTAAAAGTGAACTATCAAGCTAGGTTGCCAAGCATTTCTTGATTTTTTACCATGTTTACCATTTTTTTTTTTTATTCTGTCTAATGATGACTATGTCATGCCATGGCCCAGATGAAAGAGGATAACTTCTAGTTTCCACAGAAAAAAAACTATGTTTTTATCATGTACACTTCTTTAGTTATAGCCATTTGAAAACCCTTGTTTCACCAAAACCAAGCCCTCTCAGAATAACAACTGGAGAAAAAGAAGTTTTTGTGAATGGTCTCTTTTCAAGCAAACAACTCATTTTTTTTTACTCACAGCTCTTTATTTATTACATCAGATGCTTACTTTATGATTTGAAACAAAAACAATATTTTCTTACAGTGTAATGGGCACATTGTCTGTCCGTCCGTCACACGTCACACTTTTGCACGTCACATCGTATCTCCGCAACCGTTGCCCCGATCCATGCCAAATTTCGCACACACACTCCTTGCCTGCCAACCTACAACCTCCACCCATCAATTCTCACATGCCCCTCTTCTAGCGCCACCATGAGGCCGATTCTTGCAAAACACATTTTTGGACACTGCTCCTACAATATTTGCCCTCAAATCACGCAAATCGGTACACAGTATGTCTACACTCATCTCATCAACATGGATATGTCCCATTTAGCGCCACCTTCAGGCCGATTTTTCAAAACACATTTTTGGACACTACTCCTACAGATTTTGCCCTAAAATCACACAAATCGCTACACAGTATGTCTACACTCATGTCATCAAAATGGATCTGTCCCATATAGCGCCACCATCAGGCCGATTTTTTCAAACACATTTTTGGACACTGCTCCTACAGAATTTGCCCTAAAATCACACAAATCGGTACACAGTATGTCTACACTCATGTCATCAAAATGTGTCTGTCTATCGTCGACGTCGAGCACCACTTGCATGCTCATAGTCAATCTCTGCGTGGTACCGTTCGAAACAAAGCCTCCTGTGCAAAGGCACAAGACACAGAGGGCAGTAGAATGAGGTCTCACTCCTTTTCTTATGTATTTTGCTGCAGATGTAGCAGACCCTTGTAGGGTTTCTCCTTCGTGGTCTGGGCGGTATCTTCTCAGGGACATGGGCTGACCTCCTCACACTCCGAGGATCGGGCCAGAGGGGTTGGGTGGGTCGCGGGGTGCACCAGGCTTCGACAATGGCTTCGGTGAAGCTCAGGAGCTCCTATATACACACACACACACACACACACACACACACACACATATATATATATATATATATATACACACACACACACACACACACACACACACACACACACACACACACATATATATATATATATATATATATATATATATATATATACACACATATATATATATATATATATATATATATATATATATATTTATATACACATATATACACACATATATATATATATATATATATATATATATATATATATATAAAAAATATCATTATTTTTATCTTACCTTTGCCTGTTCCTTTGCTTGAAGGTCTCTGTGTCCCAGTGCCTGACAGAGAAGCACTTCCTTGATCAGCTTCTGAAAACGCATACCAAAATAAAATACATTATTTACTCCTCAAATTGAATGAAAAGTTCTGTTTCCATGTGTGTGTGTGTGTGTGTGTGTGTGTGTGTGTGTGTGTGTGTGTGTGTGTGTGTGTGTGTGTGTGTGTGTGTGTGTGTGTGTGAAAAGCATCAATGCTATATGAGATACATAAAGGTTTGCTGTGGGTGTAAGTGTACTATGGGTATGCAGGGGTACTGCATGGTGAAAATGGGAATATGTATTTTACTGTTATGGGTAATGACAAAACATCAATACCTTGACTAGAATAACTTGATAACTTGAACAGAAAAATACATTTATATTTGCCATTATGCTGTTTTATTTTGAACATATTGACATGGGAAATGTTTTAGGCATTTAGTAGACCCAGAGCGATTAGTTACTCATCTAAATAAATAAATACATTATACAGAATATACTGTGTGTGTGTGTGTGTGTGTGTGTGTGTGTGTGTGTGTGTGTGTGTGTGTGTGTGTGTGTGTGTGTGCACGCGCGCGCAATGTGTGCTGCATGTGCACAACTTACGCGCATAGAAAGGGTCGTCTTTGCGGTTGCGTGTTGCTCTCCGGGGGTGCCACTCACAATCATCAGAGCCCTAGAATGGAGAGTTGCGTCACTCCCGTTCACTTCATGGGGCCAGGTCTTCTACGCACACATCTATTGGCGTATAGTGATAAACGGCCAACCGGAAGTTTACAAAATGCATTGAAGTCTATGAGGTGTAAAGTGACAATGAACCACGTGACCAGCGCTGTTTCTGACCCCGCGGTGACACCACTCTCTGATTATACTGCTCTGACAATCATCAGTGCTGCCGATGACATCATCTGCATCGGACACGGATCTGTACAGTACACATCATTTGATCGAGTGAATAATTTAGCGAAAGTTAGTTAGTCAGGAAAGTAGGCTACAAAGTGATGCGCTGTGAACTTGCACTGACTGCCATCTGCTGTTTTTGAATGGATCAATGATATGGATAATACATACATCTCACTCTGGCACTGGGAGAGCGTCTCGATGTTATCTCTCGGCGACATGGGCATGGCAGAGCGTTCTTCGCGTGGCCTCACGCAAGCCACCGATTGCGGCGTGAGGAGTGCGGGCAGTGGAGCCATGTCTGCCCGCGGTGTGTGTTGTTGGGACGGCGGCGCCGCCTCATCCGTCTCGTACTCCGTATCCGTCTCCGGACGGGGCAAATTGGCGATTAGAAAGGCATCCATGGTGATCTGACTAGGACCGGGGTTCGATGGAGGCGCTCTAGCCCCTCGCCCGCGTCCAGGGATCGGGCTGGTTCGCGACGGGAACCAGAATCAGAGGCGACCGGCGAACCATGGCTAGCCGTCGGGCGCTTGCTGTGCCGCGGTGAGGGCATGAAACCCGCTCACAAACAGAAAAAGAAAACTACACGAATGAAACTATAGGATTACTGATCTACTGACACTAAACGGCACTGGACTTATCTGTCTCTCTCTGTGTGTGTGTGTTACACCAACGCTCTCCTCATCACACTGAGGTAAGTTTATGTTGAAACTTTTATAACACTTTGAGTGTTGATTTGTCAATGCTTTCATCTGGGAGGTGTTGCTGTGTTGTTGATGTGTTTGTGTTGGCTTGTTTTGGTATAGAGAGGCCTGAGAGGCCGGGCGGTTGCTACGAGGCTCTGATGTAGCCATTGTTTTCTTGCTGGGTCTTACCGTTTTGGTAAACTTTTCTTGTAGAAACTTTGAACTTTTTTGTGTGGGTATGGAGCTGTGTGTGGGTTAGAGTTAGGGTGACCCAGTGCAGCAGGTCACAGCTTTTCAAGTGAAAATGTTTTTGATTCATGCAGAATGGTCTGCTTGAAGATCTGCTAGTTTTGTTTCACCACTGCTGCGGCCGCGCCGCACTGTGTCGGCAGAACTGAAGCCGTGTCCTGATAAATGAGTTCACTTTGGGTCATGGGGACTGGGGAGGTCGATTTCTCCTTTGTTTTCAAACAAGCTGACTTTGATGTGTGATTTTTAACCACCCTTTTATCATAGAAACATGACATTTTGTAACAGGCTAGGGGAAAGTGTACTTTTGCATAAACCTTGAAAACAGCCCCAACTCGTGAAACTCGGGCTACGCAGCCTCAGACAACGGGAATAACTCGGGAAACTCGTGGCGGCGCAGTCAATGAGTTAAATATATTTTAATTATTGAGATATTAACTTAATTAAACATGTTTCACCCATATTACTGTAATGTCTTAATAAAATGTTGCTTTTAACAAGTAAAATAAGCAAATTAAGTATTGATTGATTGGGGAGCCTGACTGTCACACTGTTGCGCACTGTGGTTGTGGCGACCTGGCCGTGAAGGCACCAGGCTGTGCAGCATCATTCATTACTCTTACAAGTTGCTACAGTGCAAAGTTGGTATGAGAACTTTGATGGTGTAAACAGGCCGGCAGTGAAGCCTGTAAATAGTTAAGTTCCCTGGAACTTGACGAAGTTCGGGGAACTTCTTCAAGAAGCTTGAAGAACTTCTGCAGGAAACTTGAAGAATAACAGAAGGGGGGTAGGGTGGGGGGTATAACAATATAACGTAATGTGTGGTTCATTCATATATTGTGTTGTACATATCTTCTCTGGAAAATGCAGTTAAGGTGAGAAGCGGATAATTTTATTGTCTAGTACTGAATCAAAATGAATGAATATATGGCCTTATTCATTTGCTTAAACATTAAACATATAACATTGATTCATATACAAATATTTAGGTAATGTTAAGTTGACTCAGTATAAATCAATCCATCCAATCTATCAATCCAAACCTCAACTTTTTGTTTACAAGTTGTTTACTGTTGGAAATTGAATGAATGGCAATCAGCCTAGTATAACAGTTATACTAAATTAGTAAAGCTTATGGAATGCAGGGATTCATAGATTGGGTGGCTTAGTAGTAGCCAATAGTGATGGGTGTTTTTTTGTTCAGTATGTTGCCTTTGATGACATGCATTGCACACCATGCAGTCATGCACTGAAATTTATAGTATGTGTTATTGTGATGTGTAATTGTTTGTTGGTACTTGCTTTACCTTGACTGAATGGGTTTTATTTTTTAATATAGTTTATTACCATGAAAGATTGATGAGTAATATGTTGTTGTTTTTACCTTTCAAGATGGGAACCCATTTTTGGGTTGTTGCTATTGTACACTGTACAATATAGCATGTCTTTCTAAAAACCTAGGTGAGGAACACAGGATTTAAGGGCTTTGGACACAGGCGCGATTTTCAACCATTGTGTTTTTTCCGTTTGCTGCATGATTAAAACACATTGGATTTGGTGTGCAAGGCTGTGAGGAATCCGCACTGCGGATCCCAAAAGGAGTCATAAAAGGAGTCAATGAATTGTTACAGCATGCAACAAGACCCACAAATCAAACTGGGTTTGATCGGGAAAAAAACACACCGCCGCAGCCACCTGCCGCATGGCAAATTCAGAGCCGGTGTGCATGAGGTCATAGAGACTCATCGTTTTCTTTTAAAAAAATGAAATTGTCTTTTTCTTTTTTTTTAATGCAAAGCCCTTTAGAAGGCATTTTTGGAATCTTCCTCAGGTCCAACCAAATGGGTTAAACCATGAAGTGTTAAAGAATATGGACATGGCCTCTTTGCATTCCTGTCTAAACAAAACTGAAAAGCTAGAAGGTAAATTTTCTTTTGCACTAGTGTGCTGATGAGTCATATTGTACTGTATACATTTACTGCCCAAGCACTTGCACTGTTGAACTGAATATGTTCATGTTGATTGACACATTTGACAGTGGTCTGTTACTCTGTTCTGAGCAATAAAACTGCACTTTTCAACGTACATTCTGTATTATGCATTTTTTGTTGAAAATGCTTAGTTTTTACTGTTTCTACAGTTTCAATATCAATGAATAAGTCATATCATATCGATATCGAGATATCTGGCATAAATATTGAGATGTGCATTTTTGTCCATATCTTGCAGCCCTAATGATGCCCACATGATACTGGCAGTATACTGACCATGAAAAATATTATTTTTGGAGCTGTGTGGAACAGAGCTCCCCATAGGTAGCAATGTGTCTCCTCACAAGTGAGAACTGTCCGGTTGAGTTTGACTGTCCCGTTGAGTTTGAACAGGATCTGCGCATGCGCAGCAGTTACACAACATTTCGGTACCTATCGAATTGATTCCCCTCCGCCGGATGCATGGAGAATGACGTGCGCACAGCATGCGCGACCGCACGCCACACACACACACACACACACACACACACACACACACACACACACACACACACACACACACACACACACACACACACACACACACACACACACACACACACACACACACACACACACACACACACACAGCCGACCAAAAAGGCCCCCCACCGCCCCCTCCTCAGCAGAAAAGAACTACTGCTGCATGGTTAATCGTTTCAAACCGAAATCGCGATGCGAAATCCCGCGATTAGCGAATCGCACGCCACACACACACACACACACACACACACACACACACACACACACACACACACACACACACACACACACACACACACACACACACACACACACACACACACACAGGCGGCGGGGCCCCGCCGACCAAAAAGCCCCCCCCCCGCCCCCTCCTCAGCAGAAAAGAACTACTGCTGCATGGTTAATCGTTTCAAACCGAAATCGCGATGCGAAATCCCGCGACTTCCCAAGCAATATGGAGACGTTTTAATTTTTGAAATCCCTTCATAATTGACTAAGGAATGATCAAATCAAACTGTGGTGACTTTCTTTGCTTCCGAGCATCCACACCGCTGAAAGTGAAAGTGAATTTGGCACAGTGGCCACAGTGCAGGACTCTGCCAGTGCGTGGGAACTAGGGGTGCTGCAGGTGTTCCAGCACCCCATGGGGAAGTTTTCATTTTTTTATTTAAATAAGAAAAGAACAAATCAAACATAGCAAAAATACGTTGCCTGTTGTTGTCGTTTTTAATTTATTCATTTATATATATATTTGTATTTATATATATATATTTCCATTATAAAATGGATTAAAAAATGGTAAAAAATATTAGGCCTATTATTTTTCAAACATAGCAAAAATACGTTGCCTGTTGTTGTCGTTTTTTATTTATTCATTTATATATATATATTTTTTATATATATATATATATTTCCATTATAAAATGGATTAAAAAATGGTAAAAAATATTAGGCCTATTATTTTTTCGCGGGCGCGAGCGGGCCCCCATGGGCCCAGAAACGGCTCTACACACACACACACACACACACACACACACACACACACACACACACACACACACACACACACACACACACACACACACACACACACACACACACACACACACACACACACACACACACACACACACACACAGCTCCACTTCGAACCGAGGTTTGATTTTTTTATTACAGTATGACAAATAATCCTGGAAACTCGTGATAGAGCAGTCAATGTTAATTCCTTGTGTCAACTGTATTTATATAAGATGTTAGTCTATTAAATTATAGGTAATGATGCAACTTTCATTTCATTAATCATCCGCTTGCAGGGAATAAAGAACGCATTGCCGTAATATAAAGTCATTTAGGCTAGAATCAGCAACTTGTGGGTGTCTCAAACCGGGCTCCAGACTAATATAACTTTTTCACGGGTAGCACTGGTGCCACCTACCTTAGCACCACCACAAATTAGGTAGCACCATGTTTTTCTTTGTATAACGTGGTATTAATAAGTAAAATACCGACCGTGGCGACCGTAGGGGCACGAGATTGCTGAGTTGATAAAGTGATATGACATCAATGAGGAGGCATTTATAAACAATAATTGCAGGCAACACACACAAACGATTCGGACAGAGAACCGGATATTCCTACAGCGCGGAAACCAATGCACGTTATAAAACAAAACACATATCTAGTGAGCACTGAGAGCAGATACTGCAAGCAGAGTCAGACGCTGTGGCAGCCTCGCAGTGTTCTACGTTACTGACACCATTGTGACACATAGAAATCTGTTACTGTAGGGGTAATCTCTCGAGACAGCCTCAGAGTCGCTACGCTTCTTCTTCTTCTCAAAGGAAGAGAGACAGACCGAGAGGGCGTCGCCCTTTCTTTGATGACGGGTTCCCAGATTGCTGTAGGGGTGAAAGTGGGCCGGAACGGTCCGGTAGCCACAGCAATCCGCTAAAATATTCTTCTTCCATAGTAACCTGCTAGTGTAACGGAAGTGAGCCTCCCCACCCGGGCTTTGAACCCGGGCCATCCGGGTGAAAGTCCAATATCTTAACCATCACTCCAAAGGGATATCCCTATGTAACGAGGGAGATACTAGACTTTTTGAGGCTTCAGGCTGGGGCTGCGACTCTCTCCACCACACTAGGAATGCATGTTCAGTCCAGTCCAACTAGAAAACAGTGGCAACACTAGCACACTAACGTAAAACCAACATCAGTGTTAACTTTCTTACAAAGTGCTTCTAAAGCCACAACCCAATGTCAAGTCCTGCTCATAACAAATTAATAAAACACGTAATGCACACATCCCAGATGTGGACTACTTTATTAAGAAGAGAATAATAAAATGTAGGCAACACCACTGTTTCACGGTGGTAACTTGACGTTAGCCTCTAATCGGTTGAATCTAGGGTTGCAATACCTTCCATAGGCAGCCAATGAATCAAAACAGTGTTTTGCCATCTGATTGTATTAAACAACATCAAACTCACCAATATTAAGGCTGTATATGGAAAGCTAGGAGTATGGGTTGGGAGTATCGTCTTTCTATATGCAAAGTGTTTGTTTCATAAAAACCCAGCGTAGACATGTTATGAGCTACTTTCTATCAAGACATTCAAGTTCAGGCGATTATTTGTGCTGAAGTTTGGAAGTCACTCAGCGGTCCTGTGTACCAGCTGTTTGTTTACGAATCTCCAGTCAGCACTCCACTCCTATGGGTCTCGCTAGCGGCAACCAAGAATAACAGAATCACTCACATAAACTCCCGTAGGACAATTCCCATTGGCCGAAGGGTATGTCCGTCAAATGACGTACCCGCCTGGAGGCGGACCCCTATAAATTCCCCATCCGCCGGATGTTCCCCCTCTTTTTCGCTTCTGCTTCAACTGGATTGCTTGTTCACTCACTCGCTCCAACAAAGTCTTCAGCATTAAGTATTCTTACCTTCAAGTTTCAACTTTTCCCACTAACTACACTCAGGAGTTCGTTTCGTCTGCACCGATTTGGCGAGTAAGGTCGAGCCTACCGGTTTCGAGACTTTTTCTCCTGCCTTCTTCGAGTTTCTCCGCTAGCTAACTTTAGCCAGTTAGCTTGAGCTTCGCACTAGCCTCAGCCCTCGCTTGTTAGCCTAGCTGCGCTAGCCTACTAGCTATCCACGGCTCCTCTACCTCGTGGTTAGCTTAGCCTCCGGCCTGCTTTTTGCAGCCTAGCAATGGCCTCGGACGTCCCCTCGCCCTCGGCCTTTCGCTCCTGCTCCGTGGACGGATGTCCTTCCCTCATGGACCCGGGAGCTCCACAACGGAGGTGCACCAGCTGCAGGGAACAGGGCCTCTCCTCCGCCCCAGGTTCCCCAGAGGGCCGTTTCTCCCCGACCTCCGTCAGGCGGAGGCACGCCGCTGTAGCGGCTAGCCTCATCGACCTGATCGCCGACTTCCGCTCCTCTTCAGAGAGCCAGGCGCCCCAGGCCTTCCCTCCAGACCCATGGGAGGTCCCCACCGATTCCCAAGAGGTCTCCAGCGGGAACATCGAGGTCTCCTTCGTGGCCGCGCAGCTCCGAGTCAGACGCTGGCCAGAGGAGGACGACGATACCGACGATGAGGGCATCTCTCTGCCAGGTCCGGTGGCTCCGGCCGCCTCGGGTTCTTCTTCCCAGGCCCCGACCGACCTGCTGCCTGCCCCCCCCGTCTCCACGGTGACGCAGGCCCCTTCCCCCCCTCCACAAGTGGCGGGACCCCGGCCTGAGGTGTTCGTCTTCACCGCACAGGTTCCCTCCCGGGCTCCCCGAGGCCCCGCTTTCGCCGCTGAGGGGACCCCCCACCGGCCTAACCCCCATCCAGCGACGATGACGGCCTGGTCCGTGCTGGAGAGGGCAAACCACACACTGGGCCTCCCAGTGGCTATGGGAGAATACGGGATGACTATGCTCCCCCAACTGCCGGGACTGCAAGAGGCCTTGCACGATACCTGGGAACAGCACTGGGATCCGACCAAACTCGACTTCCCCACCGAGTTCGTGGGGGGACCGGAGATAGGCATCCCCACCTGCCCTAAAGTCAGTGCTCCTACCGCCAGCGCCCTCCAGGACAGGTTCTTCGAACTGAACCCGTGGGCACCCAAGAGTCCTTTCTCCTTGGGACAGACCCCGAAGCTGGAGGACAGGCGGGACTCTTCCGCGTCCAAAGGAGCCAGGGACGCCTACAGAGCCATAGGTCATTCGGTCAGAGACCTTAACGCAGTTGGCCTCCTCACGGACTATGCAAAGACCCAACTCAGCCAGGTGACGGACCTTCTCCACAGCGAGGACGCCACCGAGCTGGCTACCACCCTAGAGCACCTCTCTACGGTTAACCTCCATGCTGTAGCCTGGGCCGGCCGCGCCATGGACTTCATACAGCAAAGGGAGGCGCACAGCTGGATCGCTCCGCTCTCCAACGACAGGCCTTTCGAAGGGAGAGAGGAGCTTCTCCAGCTCCCCAGCTCTCCCAGAAGTATCCTGGAGGGCGCACTACCGATCCTGCTAAGACAGTCCGCGGCACGCCGGGAGGACGCAGGTTGGGAAGAGCCTCTCCCCCGGCTCCCACTTCCCCCCCGTCCCTCCGGAGACCCCCTCAGATCCTCAGACCAACGTACCAGGTCGGGCCGGCGTCTCCCTACTCAGGAACCCCCAGCCCGCAGGCCCAGAGAGGACCGCGAGCAACCCCTGTAGGGCGCTTGGAACAGACTTTTGGGGACTCCAGGCCTTAGTTTTCTTCAGAACTGGCTTCTCTGTGGCTTTTTCCCTTGGTTTCCTTCAGACAGGGAATCCGGAATCTGTTTTGCTGTTATTGTTTTATTCAAAACGTGCATCCCCTCCTCTGCCTTCATTGTCATAATGCTTTATTGTTTTACTCAAAACGTGCATTCCCTCTGACATAATGCTATGTTGTTTTATTCAAAACGGGCATTCCCTCCTCTGCTTACTTTGACGTAAAAATGTTTTGTATTCACAAAGGTTTTACTGGTCAAGTAAATTGGTCTGTCCTCCACTTTCTGTGTGTTTCTTCCTAGTACACCACCTAGTGGACACGAGATGTGTCGAGTGTTTTGCCTCTTCAGGCTGTCTCTCACTTTCTCACAGCCTTCTTTCCTCTGTTCTTCAGTGTGTAGAGATTTCGCCTTTTCAGGCTTATGTTCTCTCATTTCCCCTTAGCAGTTCTTTCAGTCACCACTAGAGACCAACCTCCAGCTAAAGGTAATCTGAAGTCTCCACTTTCCTTGTTGCTCTCCTCCTTCTAAAGGTTTCCATGAGCCCCCTCGGGACTTTTTAGACCTTATGAGCTAAGAGTAAAACCTGTACGCCTCCACAGGGTTTTTTGGAGTCGTTTGCTGTAGGTTAGAGTGGACCTTTGCCCGCACAGGCCTTGTTTAGTCCTTCTCTCCTTGTCTTCCGCTCCTGGCCACGAGGTTCGGTTCCAGCCCTCTTCAGACGTGCTCGGTTCCTTCCTCGAGTCGTCCCCTTCGGGCGGTCTCTCGGCCACGGGCACGCTCCTTTTCCTCCTCGGCTCCGCCGGCCTTCCGGGGCGCACTCGGTTCCCTCCCCGGCTCCGCGGGGACCCGAGGTGCGCTCGGTTCTCCTCCAGGCTCGGCCCTCCCCTTCTCAGCCACGTGACCGGCCCTCCTCAGGTGCGTTCGGTCCGTCGCTCGAGCCGTCCCGCGAGGACGGTCTCTGGTTTTTAGGTACGCTCGTTTCCCTCTCCGGCTCCGCCGGTTCCCGAGGTACGTTCGGTGGTTCCCCCGGCTCCGCGGGGACCCGACACGAGCTCCTTCTCCACATGACCCCGCTGCTTCTGGGTTACGTTCGCTTCCTCCCCCGGCTCCGCTGGAGTCAGAGGAACGCTCGCTTCTCCCCTCGGCTCCGCCGAGGAGAACGTCACGTGCCCGTCCAACGTCATCACGTCAAGACGGGCAGACATTGTAAGCCCCCTCTTGGGGCGCTTGTTTTAAGGCACCTGGCCTCCCTCGAGAGCGGTGCCGATCAAGTCTCTTTGCTCTTCTTCCCTGACAGCCCTTCTCTTGATTTTTGGTGCATTCCCAACCGGGATCTCTCGCACCGTATCTAGGGGGTTTCAGGCCGTCTACCGGCTTACCCCTCTGTCCTTCTAGAGTTCTCTTCGTCAGGGAGACAGGCTGCATACAGCCGCCTGTTACTCTAGGGCGCGTGGAGTTTTTTCCTTCGTAACGAGACTCCTTCCTGTCCCTCGTTCCCTACTTTAGGTAGGGTTTCGACCCGCCCAAACCGGGCCGGTTTGTTTCGCTTCTTGGAAACCCTCTTTTTCAAGTTGCTGACTCCCGCCAGTCTTCTACTTTGAGGTGAGGGTGAACGCTGGTTCACCTATCTGGTTTTAAGGGACACGTCTTCACTAGTCTCCTTCTTTCCTCCTCACCGTCCTCCTATCTGGTTCAACTCCCAGGGGAAGTGTACGAGTACACGGTTCTCCCCTCGGCTTGTCTCTGAGCCCCGGGTCTTCGTCCTAGGGGCCAGGAGGGCGCTCGGACCCTTTGCGGCGCCAGGCAGTCAGGTCACAAGCTACCCGGACGTCTGGTTGAGTTCGCGAGCTCCGTTCAGGAGGTGGCGCGTCACACCCTTCCTCAGAGTGCCACTTTTCTAGGGGCATTTCTGGACTCGCTGCCTTGGTCTAACGCCCCTCGCAGGAGAGGATAGAAAAGTTTCTCTCCTAACACAGCCTTCTCCCGGACAGAGTACTCAGTCCGTTTCGAGAGGGCCTTACGCCTCAGGGGTTTTCTTAACCCTAGCCCTGCACAGGGTACAACCGGGACGTCTCCACGGGAGACCGCTCTAAGGTGGTTGTTTTCCCTTCGGATCCCGCCCACCGAGGGTCGCGCTCTGGTGCAGGTTTCTCACTAGACCTCGGAGGTCTTGCTACCCTGGCAGCAAGCCGACCTCCGGTCGGCTGGAGCCAGGATGGGAGAGGTGTTTCACCGTAGGGTGATCACCTCGGACCAGCCTTCAGGCTGGGGCGCGACTCTGGAAGAGCGCAGTAAGTGGCCCTCGGGGCCCGGGGGTGCGAGTCCACCTTATCACCTACTCAGAGCTGATGACGGTGTTGCTGGCCCTTCGTCGCTTCGATCCCCTGATCCTGGGTGGGCACGCCCTCATCAGGACGGTCAACACCACGACTTGGTGTTTTGTCAACAAACAGGGGGGGCTGTAGTACCGAGAGCTAGACAGGTTAGCTCGGGCCACGACTGTGGTACCTAAGTCGACTACAGTTGATCAGGGCCTCTCTTGTTCCGGGCTTCCTGTTCAGTGGGGCAGTTCTGCTGTCCAGGGGTAACCACGTTACGAGATCTGGTCCCCTCGCCCCTCGGTGGCGGAGGAGATCTGGATCGGGTCCTTGACCACCAGGTGGCAGACTTGTTCGCGTCGTCAGAGAACGGTCAGTGTTCTCTGGACCTTGGTCCGAGGGTGACTTCCCCACTGGACCTAGACGCTCTGTCTCGCAGCTGGCCGCAGGGCCTTCGGTCTGCGGTTCCACCGCTAGAGCTGTCTCGTCCGACCCGCGTTAGGGTCAGAAGTTACCCCCCAGAGTTGCTCTGGGTGGCGCCGAATCAGGGGACTGGGAGTTCCCTGATAGCGCCTCTCCTGGTCGGTCGACCTTGGCGCCTACCTCTACTCGGGGATAGGGCGAGCTAGGCGTACCAGGAGTTTTTTCTCCCGGACCCCCAGCGCCTAGACCGGTGGGTCTGGCACATGTAAGGGAGTGGCGGAGGGCCGCCGCCCTGACCTCTGCGGTCTTAGACAAGATGCAGAGGACCGGGGCCCCTGGTACTCTAGAAGTGTACACGGGGGTTTAGGAGGCCTTCGCCTCTTGATACAGGTTGAACCGCCCTTCGGTGGTTCTGGCCCTGGCGTCCTTCTGGACTTTTGGACTTTCTTCTGTCCGGTATAGTCCAGAAGCTGGCAGCCCCTACTATTAGGGGCTATGTGGCTACCTCGAGGGTTGTCACCTTGGTTTGGAGGGTTCTTATCCTTCTAAGAACCTTTGGTTGCCTCAGTTTTGGCTGGGATCAAACGAGGCGCTGCTGCGGCTAGACCGTTGGTTCCCTCTTGGGTTCTAGAGGTGATCCTAAGGGGTCCGAGTCAGGCTCCTTTGAGCCTTTTGGGAGACTTTCTCCTTGGAGCCCTTCCTAAGTCGGCTCTTTTCCTGGTTCTGTCTACAGCCAAGAGGGTCAGTGACCTTCACGCTCTCTCTGTAGCTGAGGGCTGTAGGAGGTTTTCTGGTTTTGACCGCAAGGTTTTTCTCTCAAGAACGGGAGGATTCAGGAAGTTCCGGTGGAACTTCTGGCCTTTCTCCCTCCTCCTTTCGCTTCGGAGGAGGATAGGAGGTTGAACTGTCTTTGCCCGGTTAGGGCACTGAGAGTTTACTGTGAGAGGACTGAAGGCCGCAGACGGTCTGGTAGTCTGGTTGTCTCACATGGTAAGTCCACTGGCAGGACGGAGATCGCGGAGTCGTCTCTGTCTGGGTGGATTGTGGAAGCCATTGTTTTGGCTCATGACAGTGCGAAGGAGGCTAGGCCCTTCGGCCTAAAAGCCCATTCGACTAGGGGAGTTTCCTCTTCTTGGGGTCTCGCTAAAGGGGACTTCCTTTCAAGAGGTGTGTATGGCGGCTAGCTGGAAGTCGCTTTCCACTTTTGCGGCTTATTTTCACCTGGACTGAGCGCCCCCTTCTTTGGCGCTTTCCGTTCTTGAGGTGGCCGCTTCCTCCCCTTCCCTATGAGGTGAGACTCTTAGTAGTGTTCTCCCTCAGGTTGTTTTTGTAAGTGTCTTTACACTTTTTCTTCCTCCACACAGACCAGAGGGTAGTGGTCGTGGTGGAGGGGGGCCCTTTTCCTGGGTTAACCCTTCGGTTGTAACTTGGGGCAGACTAGGATTGAGGTGGGTTCCGGTGGGCCTAGTCTGTAAGGGTTCCTTAATTCCTTTTGGTCGTTTCCGCTTCCGGGAGTTTATGTTTCCCATAGCAGTGGAGTGCTGACTGGAGATTCGTAAACAAACACAAGTGTTTCGTATGAAACACCTGTTTGTTAAGAATCGGAAGTAAGCACTCCACTCCGGTGAGGACCCTGTTCGTGAGTTTGCGCAGAGCTCTCTCAAAGAGGGGGAACATCCGGCGGATGGGGAATTTATAGGGGTCCGCCTCCAGGCGGGTACGTCATTTGACGGACATACCCTTCGGCCAATGGGAATTGTCCTACGGGAGTTTATGTGAGTGATTCTGTTATTCTTGGTTGCCGCTAGCGACACCCATAGGAGTGGAGTGCTTCCTTCCGATTCTTAACAAACAGGTGTTTCATACGAAACACTTGTGGTTGTAAATGTCACATAATGCAGAAGGCAGCGGGACATGGCGTTATGAGGACGAGCGCTTCCAAAGTTCAACACTTTTTTGTTTTTGCACAGAAAAAACTGACAATTTCATTTTTTTAAAGAAAACAACGATTCTCTATGACCTCATGCACACCGGCCCCCGAATTTGCCATGCGGCAAGTGGCTGTGGCAGTGCGTTCTTTTCCCCAATCGAACCCAGTTCGATTTGTGGGTCTTGTTGCATGCAGTAAAAACTCATCACTCCTCTTATGACTCCTTTTTGGATCTGCAGTGTGGATTCCTCACAGCCTTGCACACCAAATCCAATGTGTTTTAATCATGCAGCAAACAAAAAAAACTCAATTGTTGAAAATCGCACCTGTGTGCAAAGCCCTGGGGGGATTTATTGACAGATATAACTCATAACATGTCTACGTTGTTTTTTTTATGAAACAAACACTTTGCAGATAGAAAGGGGATAATCCAAGCTTTCCATAGAGCCCCAATTTGGTGAGTTTGACGTCATTTAATACAATCAGATAGCAAAAAAAGAAAAATGTTTTGATGCATTGGCTGCCAATAGAAGGTAATGCAACTAGGGAACTAACTCGTTTCCTACAGAGGATCGCCCCGATGGTCAATTTCAACACACTGAAGAAGACCATAACTGGTGCAATAATTCAGCCCCTCTTTGACTACGGAGTCCACGTATGGTATCGTGACGCCCCACAAGCCCTGAAAACTAAACTCCAAACAGCCCAAAACAAACTAATTAGGGTCCTGCTTAACCTTCCATATCAGACTCACCTCACCGCTACTCACCAGTTAAGAGTGGGGTGGCTCAGAGTAGATGACAGAGTACAGCAACTTGCAATGGGCCTGATGTACAAGATACACTACACCACTAAGATACCCATGTACCTGACTAAATACTTTATAAATGTTAAGGACGTCCACAATTACAACACCAGAGTCAGCACAACTCAAACAAAGGGTCAAACTCATTTTTCAGCTATACAACCAATATGTGGAACACCCTACCGAAGGCCATAAAGGAGTGTGGTTCCCTAGCATCCTTTAAAATCACCCTGGAAATCCACTTACAGGCAGCAGCCGTTCACAACTGGTAAACCTAGCCCAGCCTTAGCGGTGTCTTCTCATTCATTCAGCCCGGCTTCAAGTGCATATTCTCGGCTGTGAATCCAAGGAAACAGCGTTCGTTTCTGGGAGGGAGACACGCCGACTTCCAAATGATTGTGGACGCCGTGTATTGAGTGTTTCATAGCGAATACAGACAGCAGCTGGGTCTGAGTGATGGCAGGCAGGCGTGCGCATGACACACAGTCACACACACACACACACACACACACAGAGCTTTGGTCGCTTCTCGCCGACCGTTTTAAAGAGAAAAGAAAAGCATAGACACAACGCTGCTAATGTTCCGTGTTGATAGGTTTTCCACGATGAGTTGTGACTGCGTGATGATATGCATGCAGCAAATGAGGCGGCCGCGGCACGTCTATAATGTGAGCTTGTAGATTAAATGTTGAGCGTTTGTGAGAGGAGTGAGAGAGAGAAGAGACCCCGTGTCCCCGTCCTTTGTTGACCTTGTACCAGTGAACTGTACCGTCATAAAACTGTACCTTTTTCTATGCAAACTTCTAATAAAGTCTTCAATCAATTATCAATCAATGTCCCGATACCACTTTTTTGCTGGAGTAGAAGTATGAGTACTTAATTTGAGTACTTGCCGATACCAAGTACAATTAATAACATAACATAATAAATAATAAAACTCAGGGCTCGAGGTACCCACCAAAAGTAACCAATATGTTATTGATGATTTTAAATGAATAAAACAAAACAGCAATATAACATGCAATGGTGAAAAGGTTAATTTTCGTGGCTATAAAATAATTGCAATGCAAATATAATAACATGGTTTATGAATGCAATGGCCTACACCAAAGAGCCTACTCACTTCAAATGTGGACAATGCACACTGATTTCTCAAGAATATTGAAAACCATTTGATTTGCCCCAATACAGTGCAGTAGCGTTACCTGACACATGAAGTGCTGTAGCAGCTTGTCCATAATGTTACCATAAACATTGTTAGCCTTACATTAAGACCATAGAGTTATAATATTAATAGAGAGGACACATATATCCCCGCCCGTCCACTTGCATTGAGTTGCTCACCCAGCGCATGAGGCGTTTTCACCCCTCCATCCGGGTAGTAAAACGTGACGTAGTGGGTCTACTGTGACGCATTTTGCGTCATCGAATTTGTTCATGGACGCGCTTGGGCACAAAGTCATGAACGAGCACTGCCACTGTGAACGCGCTGGGGCTCAAGTCATGAACGAGCGCCGCGAGTACGAGCTCTGTTGGTTTAGACGGTTGAGAAACGCTCTCTAGTGGGGAAGAAAGGGAAACGCCGCCCAGTACAGCTCCTCTCCCCGGTTGAGAAGCACTCTGCTCGGATTCGATCTTACGATACGTCCCGCTGGACTGAGGCATCGCCTGGAAGTGTAACTCCACGTTGAATTAATTAACCATTGTGTATTTCATGGTTTAACCTAGGGGGTCCGCGGGGACACTGCAGGGGGTCCGCGAAATTGTTTAAAAAAAAAAAAAATGTTATATATTTTTTATTTTTATTTAAAAAAAGAAAGAAAAATAATAATTTGTCTTTAAATATAACAAAAAGACATGATTCTGTCTCTTTTGAATAGCTTGTATAAATGATTATTGTGCAATTGACAGATTGTTAGTGATAGATTGATAGTATTGACATTGGTTCTCAGTTATTAAGGTATGTTTATAAATGGAAGTGGTACAGCCATGCACTTGTACATGCATGTTGGATGGAGCAGGGACCCCCAAGGTAGGGGGTCCCTACTCCATCTCCCCATCAGTTTGGGGGTCCCTGGCCTGAAAACGTTGAAGACCACTGCAGGGGTCTTCAACAGGGGGTCCGGGACCCCTAGGGGGTCCTCAGAGTTACTATAGGGGGTCCTCCAAATCTTTGTGTGATAGAAACTTTTTTCTATTCCACTTGAACCCTAGTGTCCTTATTCTGAGAACTTTAGACAAAAATAGCCGATCTACAAGCTCACTGTGAGCTTGTAGATCTGCTATTTTTGGCAAAGGGCTTTGGTGTAGAGGGGAAAAAGAGCAGACTAATTACAGAGTGAAAGTGAAGCTTATTAAGTATTGACGGTTCAAGTGGTTAAATATCTGAAAACACAAATTGACATGAATCCAAAATACACTGATGATTGTGCGGTCAGGCGATTAAACTATATGGAATCTATGAAAAGGTTGTGGGGGTCCCATCTCTATCTCATCTGGGTCCGTTGCCTGAAAACGTTGAAGACCCCTGATTTACAATATCAACCTGTGTTGTCATTCAGTGTGGTAATCTTAGCATTTTGCATGGATTCCTTGGGTGAAACGAGTCATAGTTAAAGTTACTGGTCTGTTCTAGACAAGCCTAGAGTTGTGTTCTGTTCCAGAAACAAGTTTAAATATAATTCATATAGTAGCTACAGTCTGAAATAGAGTATTTTTATTAGATGACAGTGTGTTGACATATAGAGACATTCTTTGAAATCCACATTAGATATTATATATATACTCTATGCATTAGATGCACTTTGTCCAAAATGAATACATTTAATTACGCATTTGTAAGTGTCACAGACAGAGTGATGGAGACAGGCCATGAGACAGACCCACTTATAACTCTATGAGACAGACAGGCCTACTCAGAAATGGCTTTCGCCTACTTTGTGGGTTATCAAACCATGTATGTATCGCATTTAAATTCCATTTTGATAGTAAATCTTCATTAACATTTCACGTAAAGCTTCTATTTAAAAAAAAGATCGGACTTTTCAGAACCCAATGCAAAGTCAATGGCAGACAGCCTCTGTCAAGATGACAAAACGCGAAAATCGTAATAACTAATACTAATGAGTAAACCAACAGTTTTATAAGAACAATATTGTTGTAACTAAGAGATTCGGGAAGGTATCTATATTTAATAAACACAGAATAAGAAGTAATAAGAAGAAGTCGCTATGGTTATTTCCTTGGTTTAATGCGGTCTGCGCATAGAGCTATAATAATAAGGGTCTGCGGTGCGGTGCTCTCCGCTCCGGAGAGGAACAGAGGATTCAGCTGTCTGGAGTGGAGGGGGTGGAGCCAAAATGCGCGTTCATGAGATTAGACCCAACTGCAGTACCTCAAAACGGCCAACATGTCCTTTTGGTTTCAGGGCGCCCCCAGGGTTCTGGGGGCTTGATTAAGACGCTCCTTGCAGCGACTTCCGCATTATGACGTGGGATGAGACGTCAGCAAAGCGGAAGCAACTACCGGAGCGTCTTAATGTAAGGCTAAAACATTGTCAACTTTGTCATCATGATTGATTTGAAAGCTACAACACGAAGCTGTCAGGTAAACAAACATATCATGTTAATAAAACAACTTCACGTTACCTTGCACAGAAGTGTAGCAGCAGCTTGTCCATAACGTTACCACCACCAGCAACATGTTGAACTTTGTCTTTATCATGATTTGAAAGCTACGACACGAAGCAGAGTGTGCAGGTTATGACCGATATAATAAGTAACTCTTGACAACGTAGGCCTACTTTAACTACAGAGGTTGTTGTTAATGTTTATTATCGCGTTATACGCTGGTGAATGCTAACTACCACTGCCGATAGTCTATGTGAAACTGAGGGTGTGAAACTGGCGAATATAAGCTGGCGAATATAAGGAATTCTCTTCAGAATAAGAGTACCCCTCAGCCAATTGAAAAATGTTGAAAAACGATTAATTTACCCAGGATATGCACATTCAAAACAAAGATTAAGCATTTAAACATACATACACAATGATAATTATATTTTTGGGTGAAATAAAAAAGTTTTAATAACATAAAAAAATATATAAATGGAGAAATGCTGTTCAATAGAGTGCATAGCCTTTACAAATTGGACACTGATTCCTAAACCCACCAGGATTGAGTTAAGACCCGCCTCCTCTCGATAATCTTAAGTATGAAAGTGCCCATGAACGTTAGTGCTGCTCGCTCAAGTGCAAAGTACCTACTACCTACTGATCCATTACAATAATACACGCAGCATAATAGGCCCAAAGCCATATCCAAACCATAACAATTTAACTGATTAATAGCTTTCTCAGTACGTTTTTCTCTTTAGCAAAGTTACAAAGTTTTCCCTTTATTAAGCACAGTACAATTAAGTCAGTTTCAAGATTTTTTTTTAGCACAGTTTATTTTGAGCACTGTAGTGAGAAATTAATAGCTGTGCATTGTGCAAATGCAGGCTTTTCTCAAGTTCATGCCTCTGACTTTATCCACCCTCCATGTGTCAGGCAGGGATTCCAGCCACTCCTGGAAGTCCTCGCGTTTCCACGAGGCGGGTCTTGACTCAAGCCTGGTGGGTTTAGGAATCACGCTCTCAAAACACCCGGAAACGCCTATGTCATCAGTGAGCGACCGCGTATTTCCCTTCGCCCGTCGCGGTGAACGGAACAGCACTTTAGATCAGTGGTTCTCAACCTGTGGGTTGGGACCCCCTGGGGGTCCGCAAATTATTTTGAGGAGTCCCCAGATGATTATTAATGTGTGAGTGTGACATTGTTATCTCAACAGTAAACAAACCAACCTGAAGTTTAGTTTATAGAGGGTATCTGCACATTTCTAATCTAAGTGTCAAAAAATTGTCCAAATATAGCCTATCAGAGGCAGAAATTGTGGAAATAGCAGATCTATATGCTCACAACACCTCGCAACGTTAGGCGCTGTGAGCATGTAGATCTTCGTTAGATATTCGTTTTAAATTGTATTTCCATATTCTGCATTTACCTTGCATATATTATGTCTTATCATGTGCCCCCTTATTTCTAACTAAATATATGGCTTTCTTCCATCCTGTCTCCCTTTGAGAACAGTGAGCTACTAGTCAGGGGATATCTTTAGAAATAGTGTCAAATCCTGGAATAAATTCCTTACCAAAACATTTCTTCACCAATTAGCCTTATTCACGGCCCGCCCACCTACTTCCGTTCCTCAGTTTTCCCCGGGTGCTGACTTCAATTTAGAAGGGTAAACTATACTGAACTTAAAGCCAACAAAATCATTATTTCTAACAATAAAGTAAATTATAGTGCTTTGTGCCGTTTAGTATCTTGTGTTCTTGATCATGCTAGCCGTATTTTATACTTTACTATTCGGAAATTGCATTAAATTTGCGATTTCTGTGCTAACTCCATAGGCTATGGTAGGATTTACCCCTTCAAAACGGGACTTCAGCACCCGGGGGATGCTGAGTGGGCGGGTCGTGAATAGGGCTAATGTGTTTGTAAAGGTGTCTAGTAACACATCTCACAAAGACTGAAATTCAGTTTCCCTAGGAAAATCTTTGACAGCTAGGGTAATTCTGTGTCTCATTCACTTACTATAGGCCTACACTATACTATTAAAAATCACTCCCAAAAAATATGCTTTAAATGGGATGTGAAGGGTCTAACTAGGTGTTTGTAATTATTCTGAATCCATTGCACCAAAAACATTCCTTGGGCTAGAAATGGACCCCCATACCACTGTGAAAAGTGATGACTCATCACTAAACCATCATTTTATGGGCTGTTTTTAGCCCAATGAATGTTTTTTTGTGCAAAACAAATGCTTGCAATGGATTCAGAATAATTAAAAACACCTAGTTAGACCCCTCACATCCCACTTAAAGCACATTTTTTGGGAGTGATTTTTTCCCCTATAGTATAGTGTGTAGTGAGTGAATGAGACCAAGAATTACCCTAGCTGTCAAAGATGTTCCTAGGGGAACTGAATTTCAGTCTTTGTGAGATGTGTTACTACCTTTACAAACACATTGGTGAAGAAATGTTTTGGTAAGGAATTTATTCCAGGACTTTTTAACCCTTAAGTGCTGTTCGGGTCATTTTGACCCGTTTTACATTTTCATTTGGAAAAAAAAGGTAGAAGTTAAAAATGTTTCCACCTGAAACTCACTGGCCTTAAAGATTCTTCTGAGATGAACATGTAAAAAAAATATTTTTGCACTACACCCATGCTACACCCCCCTCATATTTTTGGAACCTTAAGTGCTGTTTGGGTCATTTTGACCCGGAAGCACAGAAATACACAGTATTATGCCAAAACACAGACACACAGTCACCCCCACTTCTAACACCCCCCTTCCGAAGCCCCATTCCGAACCCTCCCCCCCTTCCTATAAGCATGAGCAATATTGCCCAGTATTAAATGAAGTAGTTTTTTTACATGGATTTCAGCTAAATCAGTAAAAACGCCTAGCTCTTTCAGTGTTTAATGTGATATAGCAAAGCAGAAATGCAAACATTTACCAAATATATCATATGAATTGTTTGGTATTGAGTCAAAGTCAATGTATCATGATGATTTGTTAAGTTAAAATTTATATTAGTGTTGTTTTTTTTAAACCAAATATCCACCGGGTCAAAATGACCCGAACAGAACGAAGGTGTAGTGAATCTGAACAGAACTTAAGGGTTAAGATATCCCCTGATTATACTGCTTGTTGACGTTCTAACCGCGATTCGTGACTCATCTCCACATTTAAATGATTGACATTTGGAGGATCCAGCTGAGCTGATTCCCCTAGTAACGCTATGAACTGTGGGTAATTCCTTTGCCAAAGGCTACAAATGTACGGACTTAAGGAAAGTCAACAAAAAGGGGCGTTCCCGCACCCTCACGGACTTACCGATTTCACATTGGAACAACCCTCAAGCCCTTATGCCCCAACGTGAACGCGCACGTTGACTTTAGCTAAGTCAGTGAGTCAGCAAGTCAACGGTTTGGTATTTGGCCCTCCTCTTCCACACCACACTGAGCTGAGGTGAGGTGAGGTGAGGAGTGGAATCTGTGCAGGTTTCTGCCACCTACTGGAATGGCAACTGCCCTCCTCTGGTCCAAGCAATAGTAAGGTATGAAGATAGGGCAACGAATATGTAAACATTTGTTGCAATCTAAAACATATTCTTTATTAAAACAAAATTAAATATGTAAAGACCAGGAATAACATTTGTACATTGTTAATTTTTTATTAAATAAACCATTAAGAAAGAAACAAGACTAAGAATCAAGTTTTAAACAGAACATGCCTGAAATACAAATATCCAGTTAGTTGATAAACATAGTGGTCTTATGGATCTAATTCTTTCAACACCACAACCCTTTTCTGAATGTTGTGCAATGCTTATCTATGCCTTAAAGGTTGTTAACTATTAAATATGCTGGCAAACAGCCATGAAAGATTCCCATATCCCAGTCATTTGCAGTTTAAAATATCACACTTGTGTGAACTGAGCGGTGGAGGCTGTGTGTGTGTGTGTGTGTGTGTGTGTGTGTGTGTGTGTGTGTGTGTGTGTGTGTGTGTGTGTGTGTGTGTGTGTGTGTGTGTGTGTGTGTGTGTGTGTGTGTGTGTGTTTGTGTGTGTGTGTATGTGTATGTGAGTGTGCCTGGCCTGAACAACAGTGCCCCTCCCTTAACATGTGTGGTCATAAAAGGTATTGCAGGCTACATACACTGCAGGCTACATACATACATACACGGCTACACACATGGCCACGCTATGGAGACAGTGCGACCACCGCTCAAATATGATAAGAAGGCAGCATCCAGTAGGTGGCGCCATTACACCGTGGCCGTGGGCTGAGCCTCTCACCAAGCATGCAGGAAATGGGTGTTTTAGCCACAAAGAGCAGAGGGGGTCCTCACTCTACAGCCAGCCAGTCAGTCAGTCTGGTTCATGCAGTTCTCCACCATGACATCTGCACCAACCTACCTAGTATCATGTGAGTATATTATTACAATCTTACTTCATTTGATTTGATAATCAGTTCATTACATGAGACAGAGATTACTATTTTGTTATCAAACAAGGTAATAATTATTGTTATTACAATACTTTGTTCTGTACGTTCCTGTACGATTTGGCATCTCTTGGCAAAAGTGGAACAAAATAATCCAACAAAACAACAATAGTAATTAAATGGGAATAAGTGTGTTACTTTGCAACTTACAGCATCTTACAAAACCATAAGAATTGTACATTGTCTGACAGAAATAGTTATACATCCATGTAGGAAAGGTTAGCTTGGGATCAACGTTAGTGTTTTACATAAAACCTTCTGGACAAATAGTGGTCCCATCCTAATTTACAGTACACTTTAAGACAGAATAAGACATAATAAAGCCATAATAAGAAATAATGTGTTCGTAATTAGAACTAATATATTTTATTAGACAGCAACAAGCAGAAAGAGCGAAATAGCAGCACATATTTCAAATGTAGTTCGGGTTCGGGTTACTTACAATTCTCGAGTAGCATTTAGTGTTAAATCTAGGTTGAACATGAATAGTGGAGCTGCCTCTGGTCGTGGACATCCTTGACCTTTATGAAGTATTTTGTCAGGTACATGGGTATCTTGGAGGTGTAGTGTATCTTGTACACCAGGCCCATTGCAAGATGCTGTACTCTGTCAGCTACTTTGAGCCACCCCACGCTTTCGTGGTGATGATCGGTAAGGTGGGTCCGGGGAGGAAGACCAAGCACGACCCTAATTAGTTTGTTCTGGGCTGTTTGGAGCTTTAACTTTAAGGCAGCTGGGGCATCGCGATACCAAACGAGGATTCCGTAATCAATGAGGGGCCCAATGAGAGCACCTACTAGGGTCTTTTTAGATTTAATATTGATCAGCAGGGCAACCCTTTGCAAGAAACGATTTAAAGGTAGTTGCTCTTTCTGTACAGTAAATACATTAAACCTACAGTATGAGGATGTACCGAGGTCACTTGGTGCGGACAGTGCAGGAATTCACCCTGCATGCTCCCTCAGCATCACAGATGGCCCTTCCATAATGTCCTCTTGGGGTCACCTGTTGGTGTTGGTGTCCAACAGGGGTCCCCAACAGCCCTCTGAAATGTGTCTCACAGAACAGATCTCCATGGCACAATGTCTATAGTTAGTGTAGAAGAGGCAGCCATAGCTGAATGCTTATTGAGCCCACCTGGGAAGCTGAAGGTCCCAGGTTTGTTTCCAGGTTGTCCACACATCACATATCTGGAAAGATGAAACTGAACTTATGTTATCCTCACACGCACACACACACACGCACACACGCATGCACGCACGCACACACGCATGCACGCACGCACGCACGCACGCACGCGCACACACACACACACACACACACACACACACACCCACTATGGGGCTCCTTTAATGCCTTTAATCTCACCGAATTGCGCAGCACCGCGTACCATTACGCGTGAACGCGTAACCAAGTACGCGTTCACACGCGCACGCGTGAACGCGTACACGCGTAACCACTTTAAGTCAATGGGAAACTACATGACGCAACCACAAGTTCAGTCACGCTCGGGGGTATGAGGTACGCGTACGTGAGAGTTTTGGCACTCATGGAGCATTTGATTATGGCTCCCTGCGTAGCACAGCTCACATGAGCATGTCATGTATATTTCCCATTGACTTACCATTGTAAGTCACGTGACGCGTCACGTGACGCGACCAGATCAGATGCGACCAGATCAGATACTCCAACAATGCCAGCTCTCCAATGAAAACTACGTGTGAACCTGTAAAGGTACACGTTTTCGCATTTAAGTTAAACGTAGCATGTAACCTTTACACGAAAACGTGTACCTTTACAGGTTGTGTGTACTTGGTAATGATACGCGGTGCTGCGCAATTCGGTGAGATTAAAGGCATTGAAGGAGCCCACACACACACAGCCGCACACACACGTACACACACACACACACACACACACACACACACACACACACACACACACACACACTGACCCTCTGTCTTTGTCTCCACGCCCCCCCCCCCCCCCCCCCCCCCCCCCCCCTCTCTCTCTCTCTACAGTGGTGTCTCTCGTCCTCTGTTGTGGACCTGTTCAACCAGAAGGTGAGACGACTTCAGTGCATTGCATTATGGGTAGTGTAGTGCGAGACAAGCCTCTGATTGTTTAGAGAAGTGTTCCAACCATCCTGTTGATGTTGATAGTGTATTATTTATCCAGTTCATAAATAATACACTTTAATTAAATGTATGTCATTAGTGTTATAGAAATTCTCAGATTGTATATTGGGTATAATATAGAAATAGATTTTCAACAAGGTAGAGTGACAATGAATACAATATATTTATTAACAACAAAGTTAAGAGCTCTGAAACAACACCCATATGCTAGTGTCGCTCCCGTTCTCTGGGCAGGGTCTTATTTATACAAGACAGTGTGACAAGAATAGGTGAAGGACAGGTCTATTCTTACAGAAGTCACTGATGATGTCAGACAGATACACATTGCACACACATCAACAGTTTTATAAAAATCTCTTACATTAGTTAGCCATGTTTTTACACCACTGTTGTTCACTTCCTACCTGCTAGTGAGTCCAAGGTGGAAGCTTTATGTTGTGATCACATGACAGCAATTGTGTGATTTTTATTAGGGCCCGAGCACTGCACAGTGCACAGTAGTGCGAATCCCTATTGTAATCACAAAGATTATTATTCCGCCGAATGAATCGCGTTTTTGAGGCGCTAAACGTACTCCAAAAGTTGCGCAACAATGCCCTTCGGATCATAACAGGCTGTCTGAACTGAAGCCCACCCCCATGTCCTACCAGCCAGTCCTAGCGGGAATTGTCCCTGCCGGCCAAGACGAGAGGCTGCTACCCTTTCACTTGCAAGGAATTGAAAGAACATAACTGGCATAACCTGCACGAAACAACAACAAAGGAAGTGCCTCCAAGCAGACTGAAGTCCCACCACCCATACAACAGGACAGCACAAGAGATGCTTGCAAGAGCATGGCTGGCAACTGCCTGGAAGCAGGAATGGGAGACGGCTAAGCCAAAGGCGGCGGGTGAGCCAAACGTTTGGAGAGGCGCTATGTTAGAATGGGAGACTCCTCTCGTGCCCAAGCGGGCGCGCATTTTTCTTTTACCAATTTATACACAGTGCCAGGTTGACATTTGAAATGACAAGCAATTGTATTAGATAGGATAAAGATATCATAATAACAACAAGGTGAGGACATTTATTAAGACCAGACAATGTGTAGGTTAAGAAATAATATTGCTGTGCAATTTGGCCTTGTCCCTAGCAAAGTTTCCTGCAAGTTTCCTCATCTGGAAAATAGACTATCTGCAAGCTCACAACGCGTCGCGGATGCAAGCTTGTAGATCAGCCACTTTCGGCATGCAACACCTCGTACTACGAAGTATAAGTCAGGCTTTACTTGGGACAGGGAGAAGGGAGACGTGTATCTTGAACGGACGAGGTGACTCCACACAGCGCAGCGGCACAAAATAAACGGGAAGAACTCAGTCTACCTACGACATGCGTCATGCTCTGACGTGTGATGATACACGCAGCGCACAGCTCCTGGTGTGTGGCACTGTGGAGCTGTGCTCTGCGCGCATCATCACATGTCAGTGCATGACACATGTCGTAGGTACAGTAGACTATAGCCTACTGTATATCAATATTATGATCGACTGATTATCAACTGATCGACACTGGGGGCTGCATGCAGCAACATAACACACACACACACACACAAAGAAGCCTATATAACGCTGCGCACATACATAAGGCTATATATACTGTATATATATATATAATTTGTAAAATACCCAGCATAGCATTTGGGAAGGCATATAGCCTTCCTTAGCCTTCATTACCCGCCACCTTTGAGCTGAGCCCATACGTATGCACCATCACATCCTAGACCCAGGAGAGGGAGTCGAAGGAGAACACCTACGACACCAGCAGTACTCTGCTGAACCGCCTTCATACTGGGGTCGGACGGTTCAAAACACCCATGAAGAAGTGGGGCCTGACAGACAGCGCAGTATGCGAGTGTGGAGAACCCGAGCAGACTGCAGACCACATCATCACCACCTGTCCTCTGTACAGACCTCCTTCAGAGGCCGGCCTCTTCCATGTGGGACCAGAGAAGAGGGCGTGGCTTTCCAACACTGAACTGGACATATGACGAAGATACACAAAAGAAGAAGAAAGTGTATAGTGTAATATGATAATAAGTGTAATAGTGTAATAAGTGTAATAGTCTACTTGCACAATAAGTGTAAAAGTGTAATAGTGTAATGGAGTAATAGTGTTACACTAAATACACTCTAATTGTGGTAACCTCATGGTGGCTGCTGCCCTTTTGTCATGGGTAGAGCTGTGAGGCTGGTCATCGCTGCTTGCAGCTTTAATGTCTGCTTGTATTTCTCCCTCTCTTCCATGTTTTCTTTGTTATTTCTCCCTGTCTTCTCCTTCTCTACTTCCAGTGTCCATCAGAGTCTCTCCTGAAAGAGTTCACTTCTTCCAACGTGAGATCATCTCCCTGAGCTGTGAGGAAGAAGGACACTCTGCGGAGGGATGGTTTGTGAGACGACAGCGCATTGATGGGAAGACTGGAACCTGTGGCACTCGTCAATTTGGAAAAGTCAAAGGTAAGGAGAGAGAGAGAGAGAGAGAGAGAGAGAGAGAGAGAGAGAGAGAGAGATAGAGAGAGAGAGGGAGAGGGAGATGGATGGATGGATGGATGGATGGATGAATGGATGGATGGATGAGGGGTGGGGGTGGGGTGGATGTTGCCTGGCTGCAAGCATCAGACTCTTCACACACTACGTTTCACTTCAGGGGTGGTAATGTGCGGACTGATTTATCAGGCTAGGGTGGAGGGGAGGGGTGGGGTGGAATGGGGGAGGGGTAGAGTGTCCGGTAGGGCGGCCAGATGCGAATCGCAAGGTTCCCAGTTCGATCCTGGGCTCCCCCAGAGTTAGTGTGGAAGAGTCCTTGAGCAAGACTCTGAACCCCTAACTGCTCCTGATGAGCAGCTTGGTGCCAAGCATGGTTTCCTTCACCTGAGTATGTGTGTGTTTATGGGTGTATATAATGCACATTCTACGTATGTAAAGTGCTTTGGATAAAAAGTGCTATATAAATATTGATAACTAACAACTGATTTCTCTTTGTTGTCATTGTCATGGTGTGTAGGAGAATCCTGTAAAGTAACCCCGTTTCTTAAGGATGGAGGAGTTTACTGGTGTCAGTCTGGATCAGAAGTCAGTCCATCCATCAACATTACCATCTCTGGTACAATCAGTATAATTACATCCTTATTAGTCTGGGATCACTTCACTTTTCGGGCTTGTAACCGGTCTGGAGCGGAAACCACAATACGTCATGTTGTAGTACTCAAAGACAAAAATTTGTCCGGAACTATCCACCGGAAACAGTTTTAACCCAAAATAATTCCCCTGCGCTCAAGGACATACTTTTAGGGCCTACCTAATAAACTCCTTGATGCGAAGTAGTTTTGCTTTTGAAAAAATCGTTTGGTATATGCTTCTTTTAGTCCAACATTTAGCGACTGGCAAGACGACACTAGGCTACTGGAGCATTTTAACACAACGGAAGCCAAGGTTTCTAACATTTCTAGCTGTAGCTGCTGCCGTCGTTCACTTACGCTTTATTTTGAAGAGCCTCGGAAGATCCGTGCGTGTGCACGTGAGTGTCCACTGACGATTGAGGAGGATAATCCATTTGTTTACAAACGCTCGCGAAACTAAAATCCAAACCGGGGCTGACCATCGCGGTAAAGTGTCGCCGTGAAAACAATCAGATCTCTGCTTCCCTGGCGTTGTTTTCATCTCATTCAGAGATAAAGCCCTTCTTATGTTTCAAAGTAGAATGTAAAGCAATGTAAACTGCCTCGCATTTTCTCCCCCTGTCTTCCTGCCTGCAGCTGGGGGGTGACGTAATTGACTCGGGTCATTCAGAGGGCAGCTGCAGGCACGTACAGTTAACTCTTTGTTGCCTCGTCTGTCAACGAGATTGGCAGGGGGACACCTAGTGGCCATAACTCGTCCCTGAATGAGTTTGGCTCCCAAGTTGTTAACTCTCCTACTGCCAGATTATTTATTTATTTATTGGGTCTGGTGCCATCAAAAAGCGGCTTACCTTTGCGACGTTATAGTAGATAGATAGACATTTTTATTTATTTATTTTTTTATTTTTTTTGGATTGTGCAATAGTGCACTTTGGTCTGCCAGGCAGCAGAGGGCGGCGTCATGCGAGAATGAATGTGAATTTGCCTGTTATGTGTTGCCGTACATTCAGACCAGTCACTGGCCACAGAGCCTCACAGCCAGAGAAATCAACAAGGAAGTGAATTGGTCTCCGTTGATGTTAACGCATAATGGATTTTTTACACCATCACCGCGGAAAATGTGTTTACAGTACACGGCGGCGCGACCCCTCATCAGCTTCAACAAGGTAAACGAACGAACGAACGAGCGCCGTATTGGCGCGGAGGTCTCTTGAGAATTGGGGCGAACAGGAACGTCCAACGCGGTATAAGAGTTAATAGGGATTGGGGAAACAAACGGAGGGAACCAAATCAAGGCAACGCCGCTTCTTCTAGTGGTTTCCGCGCTTTAGGCGGAAATCAAACAGCCTGTTGTGAACGAACACCAGGCTTTCCCTCAGAAAGCCTGGTAGGCGAGGTTACATCCTTATAATCTATGTATGTGTAGACATCATTCACATGTTAAAACACACATTATATGATGTCACATTTTATCTATGTCTATTGTGTTGTTTACCTTGACAAGAGGATAATCACAATTATATTTAGAATTTGAAACATAAATTATCACCCAAGAATAGGATTATCTGCCAGGATATATCCAACCTCAGGTATGACTGATATGCAATAAAATATGTATTAATCATTTATTCACAAAGGCAATGGGAAAGTTTAATGTACTATAGTAAACACCTTAAAGGGGAAGACCACCCATTTTCAATATTGAACTATGTCATTAATATACCTTAGCGGAGTTGTGTGGAAATACAATAAAAAAAAAGTTCCCCCCCTCCTGTGTTGCCTAGAACTGGAGGATTGATTTTGGGGTTTGTATTGTAAAGTACAACTTGATGACATCACACCGTTGTACTTTACAATACAAACCCCAAACTCAATCCTCCAGTTCTAGGCAACACAGAAGAGGGGGAACTTTTTTTTCTTTCTATTTCTCCTCTAAGGTATATTAATGACATTGTTCAATATTGAAAATGGGTAGTCCTCCCCTTTAACATCTTATTTCCTTGTTGAGGGTATTACTGTTATCCTAACAATTTCTATTTTTTTTCTTCTTTTTTTTCAAACATTTAAGTGTTAAAAGCTGTATTTCTGTTGACAAATCCAACAGCTCATTAAAGAAAGTACCTGCCCGTTGGTGCTCAATCGATACATCCAGCTTTGTCGAACACAATTGTCCAGGGGTTCAGGGGAGGGGAGCCAGGGGAGGTATTTTGGCAGGGCACATACTCCTACAGGCTTATTATGATTGTTGTTCCACTGAATGACAACTGTGTAGTGAAATTATAAATATTTATTACACAGCTTGGTTGAATGCTTGATTCTGATTGGTCAATCTGAAATCAGCGTTGTGTTATTTCTTGATAATGACTGATCAGTAACAGGCCGATGTCTGATCAAAGGCTTAGAGCACAGGGACTGCCCTCCCTTCATCTCATTAGTCCTAGGGTTAGGTTTAGGCATAGTTTTACTGAGGTTAGGGTTAGGCTTCGGTTTAGACATAGTGTTTACCAGGTTAACCAGGTTAACATTCACCAGATTCTGACTAATAGAATGTAGGAACAATGAAATGTCGGACCAATGCCATGGCACCTGCTGCACTGGGTGAATGTAATGCTATGTTGGTTCGGGCTTTTAAGCCGTGACATCATTTTGTAGGCAGAGGAGAATCTGCCCCCAGAGCATTTTCTGTCCCTCGCTATTTCAAAAAACAACGACTAAAAAATAACTACTTAAGTATAATTCAAACACTTTCCTTTCAACAACAAAGAGAAGAAAAATGTGTAAATAGTAAAAATAGTAAAAAGATTCACGGAAACTGGGGGCAGAAATTCTCCTCTGCCTACAAAATGATGTCATACTTAACAGCCCCAACATGTTGGTTCTATAGATGATCATAAGTCAACATGTTGGTTCTATAGATGTTCATAAGTCAACATGTTGGTTCTATAGATGATCAGGGGACAGATTTCCATTTCGACCCCCCCCCCCATTTCGACCCCCCCCCCAAATCGACCCCCCCCCCCCACTTCGACCCCTCCCCATTTCGACCGCGCCCCACCCCCCCACTTCGACCCCCCCCCCACTTCGACCCCCCCCATTTCGACCGCGCCCCACCCCCCCACTTCGACCCCCCCCCATTCCGACCGCCCCCCCCCCCCCCGCCACCACACACACACACTTCGACCTGGGGTGTGCGAGCGACCTCCACGGATCCCACAGTCTCTCTCTAAATCTCTCTCTCCATCTCTCTCTCCATCTCTCTCTCCATCTCTCTCTCTCTCTCTCTCTCTCTCTCTTTATTATTGCTATTATTATAATTATTATTACACTTAATATTATTATGGCGCAGGTTTTGTCCGTGCATGCGTAATAGGCTACTAATGACTAATTCCTGCTCTCATACTCTCTCTCTCCCTCTTCTCTCTCTCCAGACAATTAAAACATGATTTATATACATTGAATGAATACAGACACTTCACAGATACAGTACATAAAATTAGAAAAATCCCTTGAGAATTGACCGAGCAATAAGGCTTTGTGCGTCCACCGAGGCGGCGCCAACACCCAGGCAGCCCCGGAGTTCCTTCGGGGGTCCCCGGGCCCCGCGGACCACCGCCTGTCACCCCGCCGTTCAGTGGGCACCTGGGCCAGCCTGCCAGGCCCACCGGAGCCCCGGGCAGCCCCCTACGCCCTACTGGAGCCACGGACAGCAACGACGCGCCATTCTCCATTAATGATTGAATAATATCCTACAGAACAGATGAAATCACGTATACTGTAATGTAGGCTATATTGGCTTAATTTGTTAATTATTAGGAGCAATAAATATAGTCTATATATGCCTACTTGATTTAACAATAAATAGGCTCAAGAAAGTTACAAAATTACAATGGGTCACTGTGACATGGCTTATTAAATCAAATCTTATCAAAGCTTTATATAGGCTATGGCTTTGCGTCGCTCACCGAAAGATCTGCAAACTCGGCAAGCATTGTGTGCTTGTAGATCGTCTATTTTTCGCTATTTGGCGACCAATCCCGACCCTCCGCGGGTTCTGGCTGCACGGGGTCTGTATCAATCGTCGGCCAAAAACTGAAGGACATGGAATATATATAGGCTACTGACAAGGCGCACCTTCGCACGACGCTATAGGCTCTTATTAATCAGAGCCTCTGATTAATAAGAGGCTATAGCGTCGTGCTCTATATCTCCTCTGATTCAGAGGAGATAGAGAAAGGTGTGTGTGGGGACTGAACTGGACCCTCCTGTCTATAGGCTACTTTCCTGTGCGTCTTTGACCTACTGTACCAACCACAGAAGCCTATACCACACACACACACACACACACTCCCTGGTAGGTCTGTTATTGAGCTGGCCAACAGTAACGCATTGTCCTTTTTCTTGGAGTAGGCTATTTGCTTTATTCAATCAGACATGCATTTTGCACCAGTGCTTTACTGCCTATTTTGCTTAGGCCTATTTAATATGCAATGAATTAATTAAACGGGTATAGGGATTAATGGCATCAAATGGACTGTTACTGTATCATACAGCCTTAAGCGGAGGACACATTTCTTTATGGCTGCTTTTCAACCAGTGGTCCTTGAGGGGATCCCAGGTGGTCCCCAGCTAAAGAGTTGTGGACCACCTTATATCTGTAACTAAAATGAAACCAAATGGACCCACCCGTTAACTGTAAGCGTAAAATTAATTGACGGTAGGCTATAGCTGGCACGGAGCGCGACGCGTCTGTCTGTCTGGAGCGCGACGCGTCCGTCCGTCCGTCCGTCCGTCTGTCCGTCTGTCTGTCCGTCCATCACAGCTGCGCTTGCCCCCCCCCCTCGGTATTTATCTATCCATCCAGAGCGCGCGCGACAGACAGACAGGCAGGCAGGCAGGCAGGCAGCGCGACAGACGGCCAGCGCTTGCCGAGGTTCTCTCTCTCTCTCTCTCTCTCTCTCTCTCTCTCTCTCTCTCTCTCTCTCTCTCTCTCTCTCTCTCTCTCTCTCTCTCTCTCTCGATGGATGGAAGGAAGGATGGACTCATGCATGTTAACCTGGGGGTCCTATAGGCTAGAAATGAAAACGTTTGAGAATCACTTTTAGAGCCTGGTGGTCCCTGGCATACAACCATTGCTCTACACAGAATGGAAAATGGAAACGTTACCAGACTATACCAGTAACAACTCATCGAGAGAGGGAGAGGTTCATATAGAGGATACAGCCAAAAGCGAGCTGATCATTTAGTTGCAGCGCCATGCAGCCGTTAACTGCTGCTGCTTATTTATTTAGGAAAAGAAACAAATGACAGAAAGAGAGAGAGTGAGAGAGCGATCGATCCACTCCCAGCCATGTGTGCATGCATAAAGTTCAAGTTCAAATAGGCTGCCGCCTACATGTATATTCGTTTGTCCCCGAGGGGCGATTTGGTTGCAGCAATAGGCCTACATATTAACTTAAGAGCGCAAATGTGTGCGTTAGGGTGGATCTTAAATCACCTTTTTTAGATTTTCTTGAGTCTCACCCCCCAATTATGTTCCTATGTACAAAAAACTGCTTTGGTTAAAATTTGGTTGAATTTCAAGCATATTTAGAGGTAGCTCAATCAAGTCAAAGATTGTACATTTTATTGGTCAAAATCGAATTGCACTGCAGGCACATTAAGTTATACATTACACATTATTCTTATACTAAGCACAGAAATTAAATCTTAACACAAATCTGATGTTTGTCATATGTGATGTCAAACCAGAATTACTGTATTGTAGGAAATAGCAAAGCAAAGAATGACAAATTGCTATTTTTCATTTAACGTGCAGAATGACTTTATTGCACACTCTTCAATCATACTCACAACACACAACAAGCACACAGCCCCACTTCCTTGTTTACCCCCAAACCCCCAAAAGTCACTGCAGTATAGTAATTCAGTAGTTAATGATCAATTAAAGTTTGTTTATGGCTATCGGGATACTTGTGCCGATGGTTCTGCACAATTTGCAGCAAGTACTGGAGTTGGGACTCATCTTTAGTAATGAGACCACAATATTCTTGTATTGGGGCAACCCCACGCTCTGCATGATCATTGACAACATTCATCACCTTCACTACAGCCAGAGCTTCTTGGTAGTCCTCCCTGGGCTCCCACTCATCGGGATCAACGTCAAGGAAGTCATCTGGGAGATCCATCATTTTGAAAGGCACCTTGGATTTGGGAGACACAAAATCTTCAATGTTCTTCCTTGTGTAGTGATACGTGGAAGCGGGGATTGAACCCGGGACTCACCAGTCCAACACACAACCAGTCGTGCTAATAGGGCTGAGCCCGATTAGCAGGGCTGTTGTCGCTGGTTCATGGCTGGTACTAACTGTGGGGGCTACACTTGCAATTGTTCCAAGGTCAACAGTAATTCTCTTCATATGCCCCTGTTCATCATCTTCTTTTCCATCTTTCATGGCTCTAACCATCAGCCTCTTCATTTGCACACTCACTTGACTGTCAAACAATGCAAGTCCGACGATCTCTGGAGCGGATGTTTCATGGCCAATTCAAACTGACCCACAGGGAAGAAAAAGCATGCATGGATTTGTGAATTTTTGCAGTTTGCATTTTTGTAAAGGCATGGATGATGGCACCTGTTGCTGTCAGCGCTCCACTAAATGACTTGCATCCGCTCCAGAGATCGTCGGACTTACATTGTTTGACGGTCAAGTGAGTGCGCAAACGAAGAGGCTGATGGTGAGAGCCATGAAAGATGGAAATGAAGATGATGAACAGGGGCATATGAAGAGAATTACTGTTGACCTTGGAACAATTGCAAGGAAGAACATTGAAGATCCCAAATCCAAGGTGCTTTTCAAAAGGATGGATCTCCCAGATGACATCCTTGACGTTGATCCCGATGAGTGGGAGCCCAGGGAGGACTACCAAGAAGCTCTGGCTGTAGTGAAGGTGATGAATGTTGTCAATGATCATGCAGAGCGTGGGGCTGCCCTAATACAAGAATATTGTGGTCTCATTACTAAAGATGAGTCCCAACTCCAGTACTTGCTGCAAATTGTGCAGAACCATCGGCACAAGTATCCCGATAGCCATAAACAAACTTTAATTGATCAGTAACTACTGAACTACTGAATTACTATACTGCAGTGACTTTCGGGGGTTTTGGGGGTTTTGGGGGTAAACAAGGAAGTGGGGCTGTGTGCTTGTTGTGTGTTGTGAGTATGATTGAAGAGTGGGCAATAAAGACATGTCATTCTGCACGTTAAATGAAAAATAGCAATTTGTCATTCTTTGCTTTGCTATTTCCTACAATACATTAATTCTGGTTTGACATATGACAAACATGTAATCAGATTTGTGTTTAGATTTGTAAGCTTAAAACATATAATTTCTGTGCTTAGTATAAGAATAATGTGTAATGTATAACTTAAATGTGCCTGCAGTGCAATTCGATTTTGACCAATAAAATGTACAATCTTTGACTTGATTGAGCTACCTCTAAATATGCTTGAAATTCAACCAAATTTTAACCAAAGCAGTTTTTTGTACATAGGAACATAATTGGGGGGTGAGACTCAAGAAAATCTAAAAAAGGTGATTTAAGATCCACCCTAGTGTGCGTGTGCGTGCGTGCGTGTGTGTCCAGAAACGTTTTGGAAACGCCACCTTAATTGCCTTCTTGGCTTGCGATCATAAATAGCCTACGAATAACGAAAACACCAGCAAAATATCCTATATCCTTCATCAGATAAATTAAGGGGACTGGGGTAAAGGGATATAAGAAATTGTCCATTTTAGAAGTATTTAAGCCTTTTTGTTCGTTTAATGCACTTGTACATGGAGCGATTGGAGCCTATATAGGCTATCTTATAGGCCTATGGGCCGTCAGGCGCGCAAATATGGATTGTTTATGTGATGATGATAATGATATACCGTAGGCCTAATGCAACAGCGCGACAGACAGACAGCGTCGTGCACAACTGTGCGCCTTGTCAGTAGCTATACTGTATATTCATGTCCATCAGTTTTGGGCCGACGATATCATTTGATAACAAGACAGAGTCCAGACCCCAGCCAAACTGCGAAAAATTGCCGATCTACAAGCTCACAATGAGGTGTGTCTACAGACTAGTACACAACATGCATGCTTGCGAGTTTGCAGATCTGGTGAGCTACCCAAAGGCATACTATTGATTAGATTTGATTAAATAAGCATGTCACAGTGACCCATTGTAATTTGGCAACTTTCTTGAGCCTATTTATTGTTGAATCAAGTAGGCGTATAGACTATATTTATTGCTCCTAATGATTAAAAATTAAGCCAGCAATATAGCCTACATTACAGCTACGTGATTTCATCTGTTCTGTAGGATATTATTCAATCATTAATGGGGAATGACGTCGTTGCTGTCCGTGGTCCTGGAGGCAGGCTGGCCCAGGTGCCCACTGAAGGGCGGGGGGACAGGCGGTGGTCCGCGGGGCCCGGGGACCCCCGGGCTGCCTGGGTGTCGGCGCCACCTCGGTTCAGTGTATATAAATGTTTTAATTGTCCCTCCATCAAACCATCAAGCTTGAAGTACAGAAATAATACTAGCCCGTTACAAGATTGCGTTGAGAGAGAGAGAGAGAGAGAGAGAGAGAGAGAGAGAGAGAGAGAGAGAGAGAGAGAGAAAGAGAAAGAGAAAGAGAGAGAGAGAGAGAAAGAGAGGGAGAGAGAGAAAGAAAGAAAGAAAGAAAGAAAGAAAGAAAGAGAGAGAGATGGGGGAGATGCGCACATAAACTCATTCCTTTTTTTTTCTTCTTCCACCCCTATGAACTGCCGCTCTATACGCACAGTTGAATCGTTCGCTTAGAAGCAGCGGCCGCGCGTATAAAGGGCTTTCCTAGGGTCGGAGTGGTGATGTCTATAGAAAAACGGGGACACCCTGCCTTTCCGACAGGTTTATTCGAAATGGCGGTATTTCTGAACCGAGACGTTATAGGGTCGTAAAGGCGATGTGCATAGAAAAGAGGGAGCACCCCGCCATTTCGACCCATAGAAGTCAATGGTCGGAGTGGCAGGGCGTCGGAAAGCATGTTGGTTCTATAGATGATCATAAGTCAACAGGTTGGTTCTATAGATGATCATAAGTCAACATGTTGGTTCTATAGATCTTCATAAGTCAACATGATGGTTCTATAGATGATCATACGTCACTGTTGTTGCTTCTAGATGTAGGTGTGATTCTAGAGAGTTCTGTACTTCCTGTGCCAGAGGGAAGTGATGTCACACTGCGCTGCCTGTACAAAGACAAGACCACTGGTCAACCATCCACTGACCGTCCAGCTGACTTCTATAGAAACGGCTCCCTCTTCAGGGCTGAGTCTACAGGACAGATGACCATCCTCCATGTCTCCAAGTCAGATGAAGGATTCTACAAGTGTAACTCTCTGACCTTGGAGACTCTTCAGAGATCTGGATGGACGTGAGAGGTGAGAACACACACTTTATATGAGGACCAAGAGGCTGTGCTGACACTGAGAAGAACAATATATACTGTATATGACACATATCAGCCCTAGTGTTTATACAGTAGCTGACCAGTCAATACAAGCTATGACGCCATATCTTCTCTAGGGGTTCTACCTCTAGGGCGGTTGACCAACTAAATGATAAGTCTTCCAGACAAATGTGTCCATGGCAAGACTTCTAGATTTTATTTTTTATAAGAATATTATAATGTTCTTATTTTGATCATAAGACCCAATTACTGATTTTGATCATAAGACCCAATTACTGAATGTCAGTCTCCAGGTTTTCTTCACAATATGTATGACACCGTATTTACTATGACACATATTTACTATGACACTATGTATGGCACATTAGGAGTCCAACTAGTACTAGTGGTCAAATGTTTTATTTGCAAAGACCCCCATAACTCTGACCAGCGGCGGCGGACCGTACACGCAGACTACGCATGCTGCGTAGGGCCCCGCCGACCAAAAAGGCCCCCCACCGCCCCCTCCTCAGCAGAAAAGAACTACTGCTGCATGGTTAATCGTTTTCAAACCGAAATCGCGATGCGAAATCCCGCGATTAGCGAATCGCAAAGGCCACGGTTTCTCTGCGAAGTAGACTATGGAGATGTTTTAATTTTTGAAATCCCTTCATAATTGACTAAGGAATGATCAAATCAAACTGTGGTGACTTTCTTTGCTTCAGAGCATCCACACCGCTGAAAGTGAAAGTGAATTTGGCACAGTGGCCACTGTGCAGGACTCTGCCAGTGCGTGGGAACTAGGGGTGCTGCAGGTGTTCCAGCACCCCATGGGGAAGTTTTCATTTTTTTATTTAAAAGGCCTTGCACACTGGGAAGATATTGCATCAGATCAGATCTCGTGCCCGGGGGGTTGATCGGTGATCATTTCAAACGACGTCTTGAATTCGGGCCCGGTATATCCCGCTGTGCCAAGTGAAATATCTGAGACCATTACACACGAGACCGACGTCTAGCGATTCTAGCCTCTTGGCGATCTCGGATGGAATCTTTTTATTCCTCAAGAGGAATAAAATCAAGAGTTGGGGATAGGCCTATATAATATCTTTATTATATTTATATAAGATAGGCTAATAATATATTTGGCTTGGAGTTGGCTGTCAAATCATCTTTTACAGCGTCACAACGGCGAGGTTTGGTTTGACAGTTAATTACCTTGAGTGCGCTGCATCTGTGATGTGATGTAGTCCACATTTTGAAGAATTAATCCGGTTTTTAGGTGAAAACAAGGGGAATGCATTTGTTGTTCTGAGAATGGATATATGTGCACGATAAAGTGTACAGTTTACACCTCCTCGCCTGTCAATCAGTCAAAAAAAATGGTATGAAAGCATCATGCTTGCTATATAGGAGACTGGACGAAAGCATTCTCACTGATTAACTCACGTTCCCAGCCTACATAATAGACTACTGTGTATAATGTGTATTTGCCCCTTTGCTTTTTTTTCCTTCGCTTTTTTTGCGCAGCCTCTTAAGGCACGCATGGTGCTTTAAATATTAAAACGGCGATATATTCGCCGTTATATATATATAATAAAGAGTCTCTCTCTCTCTCTCTCTCTCTCTCTCTCTCTCTCTCTCTCTCTCTCTCTCTCTCTCTCTCTGTCTGTGACATATTTGTAGCTAATAATGCAGTATTGATACTTTTACTTAAGTAAAGAATGGGAGTAGCCTACTTTTACCATCACTGCTCAAATTAACTGTTCATCATAGCGTGAATACTTTCAGGTGTGTATCTGATCAATGACATCAAAGCGACATGTTGTCTGAGCGTCTTGTGAGCATGAGAGAGTTTGAACTTGAACGATGTTGTGCGCTACATCGTGATTACATAATTAAAAGGGGAAGAAACACGCAAATTAACCCGGGATGTATTATTGTGATTTCTCCTCCTATAGCTCTCTCCCTCTCCTCCGTTGTGAGCTTGCAGATCGGCTATTTTTCATACGCTTGTTGAAGGATGAGTCAATGTGATGCCAGTCACATAGACCTATTAGCCTGTTATATTATTTTGAAAGGGGCAGCGGTTCTCAAACTATATGGTTCCCGACCCAACGTGGGATCGCGGAAGGTCCCATGGGCTTTGCCGACCAAAATAAATAAATAATGAATATATTGTTGTAACCAACAGCGTGAAGCGAACGACGCGTCCTCTCCCTTTCCACACATTCCCCAGCTTATGGAGATGGTAACCAAATGGACCCTATTAATCTTCTTGAGGGCGTAAAATGAAACCGCCGTAGGCCTATGGCTCCATTTGGTTTCATAATCATGCGTGTTGAAATATTAGCGCTACAAGCTCACGACATTTTGATCTTGTGTTGTATGCAGGCCTGTAATTTTGTCATTTTAGGGGCAAGGCCACTTGGCCTTTGGTGTTATCCACTGTTTGAAGGCACAAAGGCCAAATGCCAGGGCAGGAAGGCCATCAAATAAAACAATATTTTAGTCCATTGAAAGAATTTGTTGAATTTAATTGTTAAGGGTGATTTTAAATGTAATCTGTAGACTCTCTGCTGTCAAATAAATAAATTGGTATTTACAATCTGATCACAAAAGACACTGCTATACATGACAAGAAAGATACACTGGTGTCTACATGTTGGCAAGACAGAGACAGAGCAGAAAGTGGTACAGTCAGCTGGGGCATTAAGGCCACTGTGGCCTCAGGGCATGCTATTGGTTTGAGGGGCACAAGGCCAAATTGAGGGGCAACGGCGGCCATGGCCTTCATGGCCTCCATGAAATTCCTGCCCTGGTTGTATGTCTCACTTTATAGATATTATAATTATATATTCAGTTATTTTTTGGCAAGCGAGACATCTGGCTCTGCATGACTACTAGATATTAAGTTAACTATAAAAATAAGAACAGATATTGCATCTGTGATAAAGTGGAAAGGATCCCAGCGCGCGTCTCGCTCCTCTGGTAGGTGTAAATTGTTTTACGCATAGTTAAGAAGGGCATAATAATGCAGTCGTCCAGTATGATTTCATTCACTATACATATTTTAAAAGATTACAGTCTCCATCACTGCCACTCTTCTGGAATGTTTGTACCCAAACTTTCGCAGTGTGCAATGTGATGCGCATCCAAGACACGGCTGAGAGTGTCGCATCTCCAATATCATTGATTTAATAAAATCCATTGCCTCATCCAAGCCTTCAACCAACTGTCCAAAAAGGATGATGATAGCCCAATATATTATTATCTTTTATAAATATAAAAAATATATTATATATATATGGGGAAAGGCTTTCGTGAGGTGATAGAATAGGCCTACACTGCCTTGTCGCCAAATGACTGCGCAGAAGAAAGAAAAAAAAAAAAAAAGAACGCTATAGGCTATAACGTTTTTGAACAAGTGATTACAACATTTTAGGGAGAAAGTAGGCTAAAGTAAAAAGTAAGTAGGATAATAATAATAATAAAAGTGTAGGCTATTCTATTGTGAGGTGACAGAATAGCCTACACTCTGCGCAGCCTAAAAAAAAGGAGGAGGAGATGGCTTCATATAATCTGAAGCAATCCCGTGTGCTCATTCAGACGACAATAATTGTAAAGGATTCCTACCCGATGACCCGAGAATATCAAGCTTTTTTGATATTCTCGGGAGAGCTTCCGACGAGTCCCGAGGCCATAAAAATCCCATTAACATAATCCGATCGTGTCGGGGTACCGTACAAACCCAAGACAGAGTCCGGGGCGACCGAACGATTTTCCCGGGGGATCATCCCGACAATCGGCCCCGGGGAATCGGCCCCGGGCTCGGCCCAGTGTAAAGGGGCCTTAAATAAGAAAAGAACAAATCAAACATAGCAAAAATACGTTGCCTGTTGTTGTAGTTTTTTATTTATTCATTTATATATATATTTGTATTTATATATATATATTTCCATTATAAAATGGATTAAAAAAGTATAACAAATATTAGGCCTATTATTTTTCAAACATAGCAAAAATACGTTGCCTGTTGTTGTCGTTTTTTATTTATTCATTTATATATATATATTTTATATATATATAAATATATATATATTTCCATTATAAAATGGATTAAAAAATGATAAAAAATATTAGGCCTATTATTTTTTCACGGGCCCTCGCTACGCTCGCGCCCGCAGGAAGGCCCCATAGCAGAATCACGCTTAGGGCCCCCATGGGCCCAGAAACGGCTCTGACTCTGACAGTGTACAAATGGAACCAAAGGGACCCATAAGAGTCCATTTGGTTCCATTTGAACACTCTCAGAGTTACAGACTTATTATGGTCATTCAGAGCTATCTCTTTTTGTGTTTTTTGGTAATATCATTGTCCACTCACTTTGTAAAAATTGAATTTCGACCAAAATTTATAGAGGGAAGTGAAATATTTTAATTAAACTTGACTGTGTCAGGCCAACATATTTTAATTAAACTTGACTGTGTCGGGCCAACATATTTTTGCTGTTGATTGCATGCAAAAAAGAGAAAAGAAAGTAAAGACAAAACTAATTGCAAATGTAATTATTAGTATCATTATATATTTATCATCATAAACAGCCCGCAACAAGTTTGAATACTTAACTTTGATTAAAATCACCTGTACAACGAGGTATGATTTGTAAGCAGTGTGAAATTGTGGAATGAGAAACACAGCTATGTGTGCATACTATATAGCACCCTTTTCCAAAAACTCCCCCAATATGCTTCTATCTCTCTGTTTTGAGCGACCTGCCATTCACAGGTGCTTTTAATCGAAGTTAATTGTCCGAACTTTTTGTGAGCAGTTTGATATAGATAGATGTCTAATATGTATAAACGCTATAGAATAATCAAATCATATAGGCCTACTGTAAGCTTGCAATAAATACATTAAATTAAATTATAATCAATAAGATAAGATAAGATAATCAATATGTCTGAGTTATTACACGTATAACAGTTAAATCACATAATCCATAACCTCTCCTTGCTCTAGTGAAACCAACCTCTCCACCTGTAGTCACTGTGATGGAACAGACTCCTCCAACTGTAGTGATTGTGACTGTAGGACTGGTTGTTGTGATTCTACTGACCATCCTTCTGCTCCTGCTGTGTCGATTCACAACCTGTAACGGTGAGAAACATGGAGTACATCTAGAAATCATTGAACAACTCTCCACTGAAAGAATGCACTGAATAAAATGGCACCTGCAGTAGGCTTACTAACTTTATTTATCCTCTTTTATTCACAGGTCTATGTTGTGTCAGAGCTGCTTAGTCTGGGGGAACCAATCAAAGTGGAGATCCTGGTGATGACGTGTACCTGCCACTACAGCATGGTCAGTCTTTCAACCAATCATGATGGTTTAGGACACTTCTGTTATTCTGACTAGAATCTGTGTAGATGTAACATATTAAACAACATTATTTTCCTATGTGGAATCGTGTGCAATCATCATGTTTGAAATGACAAAAATAAGCACCACATTAATGCTTATTTATTTCACCTTAGGCAACACAAGCACCTATGGAGTAATCCATAACTCTGCTGACTATGTAAATGGTACAGTATATACGTTTTAACAACTTTTATTTCAGTCAGGTGACTCATGATATATTGAACAATGTTTATGTTTATTATTTATGAGTATACAAGTGTGTATGTCACATTTAATTTGGCGTTTGGCTCTGCTAAATTTTCTCCCTGCTCAGCAGCAAGCAGCACAGAAGAAGAACATCATTAACCATAATGAGCAGGGAGATATATAGATATATAAACAACCCCTCCATGGGGAACAGAGTTAGCAGAGCCTACTGGTGGTGCTGGGGAGGTGGTGAGTAGTTGGCAAATGATCAGCTGACTGCCACGTCAGCCAATGACGTAGGGTCTGGCATAATAGTGTGTGTTAGTGTCCTTATACAAGTGCAATGCAATGTACCCTCTCGAGTATACCTGCCTTAAAGGTATATTCAGTGATTGTATTTCATTCAAATACAAATATAATTGGTACATTTTCCATTCATTCTCCTCACTAGAATGTGTGCTGACCATATAAGGACTTCCACCATGGCCCGTGTTACGAGCATAGCTAGATTCGATTTTGAGAGGTGGCCAGCCAGTCCTCGACCAATCAGGCTAGACTAGTATGGCCGTAGTTATGTTATGATGTTTTGTTAAAGTTTTGAGAACCACAGTCGCTCTGATATAAGAACATCTGCTAAATGCCTAGATTGTAAACTACTGAACTCATAAAATGCCACAGTGTCATAGTAAATCAGTATCATACATATCCTGAAGCTGGAGACGTAGGCCTACCAATATTCAGTGATTGGGTCTAATGATAAATACGAGAACATTATAATGGTGTAAAAAATCATAAAAAACTAAACATTTCCACGCTGTAAAGCCAGTAAGGAACAAGGTGACCCCCGGCCACTTTCATTATCACTGAATACACCTTTAACTAACTTCGCAGGCTACGCATCATTCATGTCATATTGTTTTATTGTTGAATATTAAGTTCAGTTATATAGTTTGTTGTGAATGTAGCACAGGACAGTGTGTCAACTCAATGAGTAAGAGTTAAAACTATGTTATGCTATACGGTGTGTTGCTGCTCACTAGTGAGCCTGGCTCTTTGGCTGACTGGTAACGCACACGCCATCGGATGTGGGGGTTTCCCTCCGGCCGAGGCTACACTATTACACCTTTATGGTTTTATTTGGTTCTAATATCCATGGTAAAACCTATTAAAATCTATTGTTATTTTAATTTACAGATCCAATTTATGTCATGTAAGTACAATATCGATCTGTCTATTCAACAACATGACAGCAGCCCTATAGATTACATCTTAATAATGTATTTATGTTACACAATACTGCATATATTGTTTAATTACAGACCCATTGAGTTTGAGGGAACCAATCAGGGCCCACCTGCAGACCAGGCGACCAATCAAAGTGATGGATCTGATGATCCACAGCAGCACGGTCAGTCTTTCAACCAATCATGTTGGATGATGACACTAATTCTGTCAAGTTCAACTGGATCTAATTTGAACCTAGATTACTTTACTTTACTTTACTTTATTTGTTTATTTAGACAGGACAGTACCATTTCATGGACACAGAGATAATGACATATTGCATAATACAACATACAAAGATCTTAGTGTAAACCAGCCGGAGTTAGCTTAAAGGAGCTATAGTCAACTTTTTCTTGAAAAACGGATGCTAAAATAAAAATAATGTTTCGAAAATATTTTATAAAAAAAATAAGCTTCATATATGTGTTTCTATTAAAAAATGACCACAAAAAGCGTAAAATAATGATAAAATAATCATTTTGGCCATTGTCGGACCGACACTTTTTTACATTGTAGTCTATAGACTAGGATGTAAACAAAGTGTCGGCCCTACAATGGAAAAGATGACTATAGCTCCTTTAAAGCTACATTTCATCTGTTGTCCTCAGGACATATAACAAGAAACAAAACAAGACTAACAAAAACAAGAACAGAACAGTACAGGGCGAACAACAACACAACAAAAACAAGGTGCTTGGCGCAACCGCGTGCCTAGTGCGACAAGGTGCCTAGTGCCAGAAGTAAGTTAAAAACCACACAGGAGAGACTAACCTGGCAGAGTAATTCGTACAGGCATCAATTATTTTCTTATAGGTGGTTACATGTTTGTGAGCGTTTTAGCCATTGCTTCAACTGCCCTTTAATGTGGGGATCTCTCTAATTGAGGCAGGGAGCTGGTTCCAATATTGGCAACCATTTATGGAGCGAACGTTTTTACTAAAGGTAGTTTTTCTAAAATCAATATCACAGTCTCCCCTGGATGTTGACCTAGTACTGCGTCCAATGTCCCTCTTCTTATGGATGAATTCCATAAGAGGAGGGGGAGCCAGACCATTAAGGCACTTATATTAGACATGCATTTTTTAATTTCCTAAAATTTTCAAAGCTGAGGAGGTGATACTTTTCCAGAATGTTACAGTGGTGATATAATAGATATAATAAATGTAACTTTATTAAGTACATCAGTTCAATTTGTTTCCTACTTATTGGCAGAATAATTAACACAATTGAAAGCATGTTAAAATCTCATGACAATGTAAATGGTAAGTATGTCATATTTAAATGTTGTCCAGAGTTATTAATAATTAAAGGTTTAAGTATTTAATCAGTAAAGTTATTCATAATGAAGGTCAAGGGTTGAATAAGTGTGTCAGCACAGATATCTGTGATGAGAATGTAACTGCTGACAGATGTAAACACATGGCTGATCGTATTCATATTCATTCAAATGTTTCTAATTAACGTTCAACTCATATTTCAGTCCCAGGACCTTCCAGACGTCAACCTGCAGCTGATCCAGTTTATTCAAATGTGAGGAATCAAGAGTGATCAGTGTCAAAATATTAGTGCCAGTCTGTCGTTTTGGGCCAGTAGTCAAAGAAGTCACTCCTCCCCATTCTGTTTAGATGGTCTCATGGTGGTGATATGGAAGCCTGCTTTATGTCTCAGCCTAAGGGCCGATACTCCACGTTTAGAGACACATTTATTTTTCGGTTCGGTTCTGGGAGTCACAAAATCTTGGCAGCTCCGAACAGCTGAATTAATGATGGTAGACCATATTGTCCACCAATAGAGACAGAGACACCAGAATAAGAATGATAACCACTTTGCCAATGCTATCTTGGGTCTAATAGCAACTATCAAATGTTTTTAATTTTATTTATTTTGGACCAAGACAACTTGCCCAATGGCGTTACAGGTGATTAATCAGAAATGTAACTTTCCCACTCCTTACAAAGTTTTTTTTTTTTTTTTTTTACACCGATCAGAAGGGTTGAGTTAGCTGGCGTGTACAGTGCAGAGATATTGTTTATTTAATGTGTGACATTTTAAACCTGCTATGTGTATTTGGTTTGTGTTTTTAGTTAAGCCTTTCAAAATAATAGCTTTTTAATTACCAAATGTGGGGTCTACAGTCGACAGTACCCTAAGCCATTACAAAGTAGAACAAAACAAAGCAGCACAGAGGGCTGACATCGGGTATCTACAGGGCATTTTGCAGATAGGTTTCCATACTGGCTGCTCACAGACGGACAGAGAGACAGACAGACAGACGGACGGACGGACGGACGGATGGAGGAGCCCCTTTGGGGTCCGTGCCGACGAGCCGGTGTTCTGACCACCTAAACCTAACCTTAACCCTAACCTAGCCTTAGCCCTAACCTCAGTAAAACTAATGCTGGTAAAATGATAACCTGGTGAATGATAACCTGGTGAATGATAACCTGGTGAAATGATAACCTGGTGAAATGATAACCTGGTGAATGATAACCTGCAGACACTGGTGATTGCTAACCTGTGTTAACCTGATCAGACTAACGACCCATTGGTTGTTTTTGTCACTTATATTTTATAAGAAGCACTGATAAAATAACATACTGTAGATAAGACCATGTTGTAATCACTGTATATGATGTTGTAATATGTATATATACCGTATATATGCAAATATTTTGTCAAATATTGTAAACAGTTTTCTAAGATGTGTGTTTCTGCCCTGAGCCTCATGGAGGGAAGCTGATCACCTGACCTGTTGCTTCAGATGACCTTGTATTGTTTGGTTTTGTGTGCCTTGCAGTGTGTGCATACATGCATCATGCATGTGATGCATGTACTGTATGCATGCATGCACACGCACACTCACTCACGTGTGGGTGAGCATGATGGGTGGGTATTGTGAAGTTGAATACGGTATACTAACCTGTTGCACATAGAACATACTGTGAAGATGTTTACCAAAAAAAAAAAAAAAAGTTGAGTACAGTACAGTAGCAACTACTGGAAAAAGATATGCTGTTGGAGTATAGAATAATTATGCCAAACTTTATGCACATGTAATTTAAGGATGCTCTTTTCACGTTGCTCTTTTGCCTTTGGCACTCTTTTTTTCATCTTTCTACGTCTTATTATTATTAACCCTTTTAGATTATTATTATTATTTGTTTAGATGTGGTTTGCTGTTTTTATATTGTTTTCTGTTATTTGATATACCACTGCATTGTCTGAAGGATACCAAACTAAAACAAGTTTTACTCTTATGTACCTGTACAAAAGATGTAACAATAAAGTACAACCTTGAACCTTGGGGTGTGTTTGATGCATTGGTGGTAGCCTATGGAAACTCATATTCACCAAATATTACCATGAATTAGATATTGTATACTATACTGTATAAATTCTACAGCTCAACAAAGGTGGGTTTACAGTCAAAAGTTGAGGTGATGTGGCAGCCGCCGGCCTGTCTCATCCATTCAGGCATGGGGTGTTGCCATCATTAACATACTTCACATTATTTAAAAGTATCAATACTGCAATGTAGATGTACTCTGTTACAAGTAGAAGTCTGGTATTCAACATTTACTTGAGTAAAAGTACAAAAGTGTTGGTCTTAAAATGTACTTAAAGTACCAAAAGTAAAAGTACTCATTGTGCAGAAAGAGACCCTTCGGCATTCATAAGTAGCAGTGTCTTGTGTTGCACAGTGTGTGCAATCAATGCAGGACGACGACGTGTTACAATATAGGCTTATTTATTACAGACTGCTGGCATACATGTTATCAGGAAGGCTGACTTCACTCGACTGACTCTGTACCTGAAGACACACCTATCTAGTGGGTGGTCCTAACCTAACTCAACTGCTATAGCAACAGACAGACACTAGGTGGTATCATCATATAGATAACACAGGTAACCATAGGTAACAGATATTCTCTGAGAATATTACATCCCCCTTCTTTTGAAAAGCTTGCACAGTACAGTTGTTATAGAAATGCCTAAATAACGCAGTAGTCTTGACATCAAAAGAATATACTGTTGACCTTTAGCATTGTGCATTATTTCAAAATACATACTGTAACCAGTGCAAAGAAATATTCAATTTCAGTTATCAGTAGGCACTAGGCAGACTCCTTGTAAACAAAATATTCAATATTCAGAAACACACTTTTTTTGTATGCATCATAATACTTTCAAAACAGTAATGTCAACAGCAATCAAATATAACTCTGTGTTCACTCAAAAATTCAAAATGACATTTTACAGGCTATTTTTTTTTCTTTTCTTTTTTCTCTTTTTTAAGCTCAATGTCATGCAACTCAGTCCTTGTGTGACTCTACCTACAAGTCCATAACACTTCTAGGTTTGACTGTACGTCCACACCTTGTCTGATAGGGGACAGTCACAGTTGGTGGTGCAGTGTCAGTCACAACGGGAGGTGTGGTGTCACCTGTTGCCTGTAGGGCATGTGGTGTTGTGTACGGTTCATCTGAGCTCACCTCATCACTGTGCACTTCATTTGTGTCCAGAAGATGGAGTCTGTTTCGCCTGTACTCACGTCCGTCTGTGGTGCGTACGTGGTAGGATCGATCTGTGTCAGCTGGCTGGATGACGAATGCTGGTTTCCAGTGGCCATTCTCCTGGAGTCGGATGCTTTGTCCTGGCTGCAGTGAAGTCATCGGGCGCGCTGACCGGTCGTAGTACTTCTTCTGATGATGCTGTTGCTGAACTCTCTTGTCGTAGACATCACCGTGGTTGACTACCTCTGGTTGCAGCTGCTGGTGGGTGTTGGGTAGGATTGAGCGTAGGCGACGGCTCATTAACAGCTGGGCTGGTGATTTGAAGTTGTCCACGGGTGTGTTACGGTATTCAAGGAGGCTGAGGTAGGGGTCTCTTTTGTCGACTTTGGCCTTCTCCATGAGTGACTTGGCAATGTGCACAGCTTTCTCAGCGAGGCCATTGCTGCGAGGATAGTATGGGCTGCTTGTGACATGTGCAAACTCCCATTCTTTGGCAAACAGTTCAAATTCCTTGCAGCTGTACTGGGGGCCACCATCAGAAATCACAGTCTGAGGAATGCCGTGCTTGGAAAAGGCTGCCTTCAGTTTGTGGATCACGGCGGAGGCTGTTGTGCTGTGTAGCTTATCCAGCTCGAAGTATCGGCTGTAATAATCCACTGTGACGATGTAGTTATCGTTGTTCCAAGTGAACAGATCCGTAGCCACTGTTTGCCATGGCCTATCAGGGATCTGATGACACATCAGGGGCTCTTTAGTGTTAGAAGGTCTGTATGTGAGACAAGTGGGGCATTTTCCAACCATCTCCTCAATCTGCTTGTTCATCCCAGGCCAGAATAAGATGTCACGGGCCCTCAGCTTGCACTTTTCCATGCCCATGTGACCTGCATGTATTCGGGATAACATTTCTGTGCGCAGTAGAGCAGGAATGATGATCTTTTCCCCCTTGAATATAATGTCATTCATCACAGAAAGTTCACTCCTGTGATTCCAGAACTCTGCTATGCTCTGAGGACACATTCTCCTTTCCTCAGGCCAGCCAGACTGGATTGTTTCTTTCAGTCGCACAAGCTGTGTGTCTTTCTCAGTCTCAGCTCTGATTTCTTGCAGTTTGGTGTCACTGACAGGTAAGTTGCTGTACACTGTGTGCACCTGCATGTCCATACCTTCTCTGAGACTGTCATCCTGGTCAGACAGTGACTTCCTGGAGAGGGTGTCTGCGACAGGAATGTCCTTGCCTGGTCGGTGAATGATGGTGAAATCGTATCTCTGCAGCTGGAGAATCATCCTTTGAAGTCTTGGAGGTGCTGCTGCAAGTGGTTTCTTCATGATGGACTCCAGAGGTTTGTGGTCGCTTTCCACGATGGTGTGGCGGCCATAGACATACTGATGGAAACGCTTGCATCCAAACAGAATAGCGTATAACTCCTTCTCAATCTGTGCATAGTTCACTTCACTGTCACTGAGTGATTTGGATGCATAGCCGATGGGCTTTCCTTCTTGTAGTAAGACAGCACCCAGTCCATATTTTGATGCATCCACTTGGAGTCTGAGCTCCTTGCTGGGGTCATAATATGTGAGAACTGGGCCAGGCTCTTGTGTGATCAGCTCTTTCATCCTCTTGAATGCTGCATCATGCTGAGCGTCCCATATGAATTCACTTGATTCCTTCATTAGCTGACGCAGGGGTGCATTGATGTCTGAGAGCATAGGGGCAAATTTTGACAGATAATTGATCGTGCCAAGAATTGTTTCGAGCTCACCTTTGTCTTTAGGTGGTTCCATCTCTCTCACGGCTCTGACTTTGGCTGGGTCAGGCCTGATTCCATCTTTGGTGATGATGTGCCCAAAGTAGCTGACTTCCGTAGCGCAGATAGTGCTTTTCTCTGGGTTGAGCTTTACTCCTCGCTCTCTGGAGCGCTGTAACATGGCATGGAGGTTCTTGTCATGCTCCTCTTTAGTTTTTCCAAAAATTAGGACATCATCCACTATGGCGGTGACTCCCTGTAGACCCTCGTAGGTCTCGTCAACTCTCCGTTGAAACTCGTCTTGGGCTGATATGATTCCAAAAGGTAGGCGGAGAAACCTGTATCGCCCAAACAGTGTGTTAAAGGTGGTCAGTTTGGACGACTCTTCTGTGAGCTTAATCGCCCAGTAGCCTGACCTGGCATCCATGACACTGAAATAGCAGGCTCCTGCCAGCTTAGCTGTGATGTCGTCGAGAGTGGGCAAGGGGTAGTGTGGCCTTTTGATAGCCTTGTTCAAGTCCTTGGGGTCGAGACATACTCTCAGCTTGCCTGTGCGTGGTTTTTCAGCTGCCACCATTGAATTGACCCATTCGGTCGGTTCTGTCACTTTGACAATGACCTGCTGCTTCTCCATGTTCTGCAGCTCCACCTTGAGACGGTCACGTAGTGCGATGGGAACACGTCTTGGTGGATGGACCACAGGCATTGCATTGGGGTCGACGTGGATGGTGCATTCACCAGGAAATAGTCCTATTCCTGTGAAGACATCCGCAAACTCATCTAGGATTGACACATCTGGGTTGCCAGACACAGATAGTATGAGCTTGATCAGTCCAAAGTCCAGACATGCTTTTAAGCCTAGCACTGGGGGTGCACGTGTGTCCACAACATGCATTTTCAACATTAACTTCATGTCCTTGTATTGGCATTTAATGTTGCAGTTGCCCTTGACATTGAGTTGCTCACCTCCATAGCCGTAGAGTGGGCGTTTTGAAGGCTCCAGTACATTCTGTACTCCTAGAGATCTGAATACATCTGGGGTTATGACATTTGTGTCTGCACCAGTATCCAATTTGAAGCGAACTACAGTCTTATTTGGGCCAACTTGTACATTTGCATAGGCTTGCTCTGTATTTTTGGTGTTGTTTCCTTGTGTCACTGCATCAATAAACAAACCATCATTATCATTATCTGTGTCTGGGTTCTGATTCATTTCACTTACTGTATGCACTTTGCTTGTTTTGGAACGGCACACCTTTGCAAAGTGGTTCCACTTGTTGCAAATCTTGCATTGCTTTCCTTTTGCTGGGCAAGTGTCTTGTAGTCCATGCGCCTTGTTTCCACAATATCCACACGGTTTAGAGTGGCCTCTGTCGCCCTCCGTTGGATTTCTGGGGTACTGCGCTTGTTTTCCCTTTGTCCATTCTTGGCGGGCTTCCAGGCGGCACCCTTTGAAGTATGGCGCGTTACTGCATGAACAGCCTGTTAGCGCGGGCTCGCGCTGCTGTTAGCGAAACTCCTGAGCTGAGCTTGTGCCATATCGTGGCTCCTAGCAATGTCTATTGCTTGATCCAAAGTCAAATCATTTCCGACGTTGAGTAGCTTCTCTCTCACTTTAGGTGAATTGATCCCAAAAACCACACGGTCTCTGACCATCTCTTCTGCCATATTTCCATATTTACAGTCCTTAACAAGTAGCCTCAAATCTGTCACGAACTGTTCAAAAGGCTCAGTAGCTCCCTGCATTTTCTCATGGAACTTGTATCTGGCGAAAATCACATTCAGTTTGGGCTCAACATATGCTTGAAAGCGGTCATAGTAGGTTTTCAATACTTTACGTTCATCTTCAGTGAGCGTCCATGTATTGTAGACATCTCTGCCTTTGTCTCCAATCCAAAGAAGCAAATAGCTGCACTTTTCCTCTTCGCTTTTCTTCTTGAAAGGACCAGAGAACATTAACTCCACATTGTTATGTTAGTGCAAAGATATAACACAAGGACGCAGGTAATCAAGGAGCGTTCTGTTTACTTCTCTCTCACATGTATACAACAGCCATACATACTTCCTCCCGCCTGTCTCCTTCCTTTCCTCTCCACCACTCTACACCCCCCTAGCGGCTCAGTCAGTCAGTAGTGCATATGCATACTATAATGAACACAACATTTCCCCCTTTCAATAAAGGCTTAAAGCCCAAAGCTTAATAACAAAACATCAAAATGTACTTCCTAATTAAACATTCTTCATGCTGTACTGAGGGTAAAGTGTATTGGTCTACAGCAGATAACTTGACAACTTATTTTAAATCAACAGCAGGCATGTATCAAAAGGCAAAGAATAGTGCACTAGCTGGAAAACAGTTTTCAAATCCCATACATGTGTAATAACAGTATTGTAACCAACAGTTTCAAAATGTATACAATATCTTTTTTTTTTTTTTTTTTATAGAACCAATCCTTAGCTAGCCTGTGTAGGCAGATTCGAACCCTGTAGGCCTAACCCAGAACATAGTCCTTGGTCCAGGCAGGGGAATTCCTATCCCTGTGGGGTCTGCATTGTTCATTAGTCTCTAGATGAGCATGGGCCCCTGGTTGGGGGCCCCCCAGGTCTGTGTCCATGTCTATTGCAGTGCCCAACACTGGCAGTGCAGACAGGTGAGATGCATTCCAGGTTCTCCCATCATCCAGCAGGTATGTGTGGGGGCCTTTCTGTCTCAGCACAGTCCTCGGTTCTGTGAACTTTTGTTCTCCTTTTTTAACTTTCCATGGCTTCCTTACTCGAACCCGGTCTCCAGGGTCAAAGTGCTGCTGTTTCGCCCCTCTCTTCACATCTGTGTACTGCTTCACTTTGGCCTGTTTGTCTTCCACCCTTTCTCTTACTGCATCTCCATCCACTGTAGCAGGAATGGCATCCAGTATCTGTAGTTTAGTTCTCATTTGCCTTCCGTGCAGTAGATGTGATGGGCTGACTCCAGTGGTTGCATGAGGGGTTGCTCTGTAATCCATAAGGAAGGATCGTATGAACGATTTCCAGGGTATGCCCTGTATTGAAGCAGTCTGCAGACAGTCTTTCAGAACTTTGTTGAAGCGTTCAACTTCTCCATTAGCCCTTGGATAGTACACAGACACTCTGCGGTGCGCAATTCCCCTTTGTTTGAGAAACTCCTTGAACTCAGCAGAGGTAAACTGTGTCCCATTGTCACACACCAGCTCTCGCACGTTTCCTTCGCGTGAAAAGATTGCTGTCAGGAACTGAATAATCGTTGCAGTATCAACTTGTGTGACAAAAGCGACTTCTGGCCATTTGCTGTAGTAGTCCACCAGTGTGATCGCGAACCTGCAGTCTCTGGGTGCATTTTCAAAGGGCCCAACAATGTCAATGCCAACCTTCTCCCAGGCAGCTGTAGGTAATGGAACAGGCTGTAGCGGGGCATTGTGGGTCACAGCCGACTTGTCATTTTGTCTACATGTAGTGCATTCTTTGATGAGAGCTCCCACCTGTCCGTCGATTTTAGGCCACCAGTACAGGTCTCTCAGACGTTGCTTTGTGCGGACAATTCCCTGATGGGTCTCGTGTGCGATGTCAATCAGTCGTTTCTGTAAAGACTCTGGTACAACAAGGCGGTGAGTCCCTCTAACAATACAATCATCCACTATTGACAGTTCATTACGTATCATGTAGTATGGCCGTAAGTCAGGGTCAACAGCAGTCTTTCTCCCTGGCCATGGTTTGGGAATTTGTGCACAGAGTTTGGTAAGCACAGGGCAAGAGCGGCATGCAGCTTTGAAATCTTCCATAGAAATTGCATCAGTGTCTGTCATTATTGCTGCAACTGACTCTACTGTCTCTGTAAAGTCCATGCTAGTTCCAGGGAGCGGTAACCTGGATAAGCAGTCAGCAACATCATTCTGTGACCCAGGCCTGTATTGAACGTCATAATCGAACTCCAAGAGACGAGCGGACCACCGGGCTATGCGAAGACCAGCCCGGTTATTCCCTTTTGTGGTCAGGAGAGTAGTCAGTGCTTGGTGGTCCGTGCGTAGCAGGAACTTCCTTCCCCAGAGCCACACACGCCACTTTTCAGCAGCCCACACACACGCCAGAGCCTCCTTCTCCACAATTGAGTATTTCTTTTCAGCATCATTCAGGCTGCGAGAGGCAAAAGCAACTGTTTCTTCTTCTCCAGCATTGTTTATTTGAGTCAGGACAGCACCGAGCCCATAATCAGAAGCGTCGGTTGAGACCACTGTGTGTTTATTAGGGTCAAACAGTGTCAGTGCAGGTCCGTTAGCAATCATGCCTTTAACACGTTCAAAACTCTCTTGCGCCTCATCAGTCCAGGTGAATTCAGTGTTCTTTCGCAGTAGGGCCCTCATTGGTTCCACCACGCTTGCGTAGTTGGCCATAAACTTGCTATACCACGCACTTAACCCCAGGAACGAACGCAGGGAAGGTGCATCGGTAGGTGCAGGGGCATTTAGTATTGCCGTGACATGGGAATCATTAGGCTCCAAGCCGTCAGGGGTCAGCCTGAACCCCAGATAGTCCAGTGTAGTCTGCCGGAAAAGGCATTTTTCTGTATTTAGTTTCAAACCTGCCTCCTGAATGCGGTGTAGGACAGCCTGCAGGTTAGTGTCATGGGCAGCCTGTGAGGACCCATAGATGATGACGTCGTCCAAATAGCATTGCACGCCTTGTAATCCACTGAGAATTTTCTGCATCATTTTCTGAAATGCAGCAGGTGCAGAACTTAGTCCATAAGGCACTCTGCAGTACTGGTATAGACCCTCATGTGTAATGAAAGCAGTAAGCCCTCTGCTCTCCTTGTGCAGTTCCAGCTGATGGTAAGCACTTTTCAGGTCCAGAGTGGAATACAGTACAGAACCACGCAGCTCTGACAGTAAGTCTTCAATCAGTGGTAAGGGATGGCTGTCAGGCACTACTGCCTTATTCGGTTCCCTCATATCCACGCACATGCGGATTTTCCCATTTTTTCGACTGGTGACAACAATTGGGGACACCCACTCAGATGAATCAAGTTTCTCAATGATGCCCTGCTCTTCCAGATCATGCAGTTCTGTGGTGACAGCCCCACGTACTGAAATCGGCAGCCGCCGAAGCTTTTGCTGCACGGGTTTCACCTCTGGGCGGGTTTGCACTTTATGCACAAAGTTCTTAGCGTGTCCAAGTCCATCTTCTACCTTGTGTGGCTTGGGTGGGGGTAGAGGTTCTGGGTGGGAGATCACTGCACAGTCCATTATAGGTTTAGGTGACGGTCCCACCAACCGGCCTCCTTTTATCTCAATATCAAGGGCTTCACACAAATCCAGCCCAATCAGAGGTGTGCCGGACTCAACAACATTGAAAAAACCAGTAGCACTCCTATTTTGATAAGTGACTGTAGCTTCAAGGCGCCCAAGTACTGCCAACCTATGCTTTGAGTATGTCTGTAACTGTACTGTAGGTGGGCTGAGTTTGCTCTTCTTGAAATGTTCCATGTATATCTGCATTGGAATTATCGAGGCACCAGATCCAGTGTCAACTAACATGTCACTGTTAAAAATCTGAGATTTTGGTGTGGCCAGAGTGAAATTTCCAGTTAATTTCCCTTTAACTTTTTCGCCGCCGTTGACGGTGAGGATTGTCATTGAAAGGGTTAATACCATGGCGCCGTTGACGGTGAGGACTGTGAATCTTACTGTATATACAGTAAAGATATTATTACTTACTTAATGTCGCTCCGGTCCCGCTCGCATCGGTAATGTCGGCGATTTGTTTACAACGCACGTTGGGCGTGCACGCGAAGTGAAGCTCCTCAATGTTAAGTCAATGGCGAGGCCCATAAAGAAACTTCATTTAAACAAAATAGCCATTTTGAGACATTTTGCAGCAGATCTAAATGTAAACAAGGCAAAAGGCAGGGCGCAGCCATCTTCATCTTCTTGTCGCACACTGTCATGTGACTAGATGACGTAATCGTTGCCGTCAAGTGATAATCCAAAAAAACAAAAACAACCCCCTTCCGGCCCTTCAAAATAATAGCGGCGGCCGACGGAGGAAACGACGTGGCGCCGAGGCACCAAGCAACCTTCAGATTAAGAGGCAGCAGATGTGTTAATAGCCTTCCTGCTGTTAACACACAGTACATGCACTTCAGGCAGTTCCACTTCATTCACTGATGCAGTGGTAGATGATGCAGTAGCAGATCTGCAAACCCGTGCAAAATGCCCAATTTTACCACATGTGTTGCATTTGGAAATCTTTGCTGGGCAGGACTGGTCATTAGCAAAGTGGCTGGACGACCCACATCTATAACACTGACTGTTTGCACTTCGTCCTTCCTCCCTTTTCCTCACAGGGTTTTGATTCCTAGTTCCCTGTTTGTACACTGCATTAACATGCTTTGTTTCAGCTTCCATGAATGTTTTTGCATCAGCCATAGCTGTTTCCATAATTCTGACAATAGTTACAGTTTTTTCAAGTGTTATGTCGCCTTCTGACAATAGTTTTTCACGGATGCGAGGCATGGATATTTTGTCTATTATCTGATCACGTAGCATTTCACTTTCCATAGCGCCAAAGTTGCACGTCCTGGCGAGCTCCCGTAGTGCTGCCAAATAGTGATCTATTGACTCACCCACTGCCTGTGCACGCTGCGGAAAACGGTACCTCTCTGTAACGACGCTGACTTTCGGGGTGAAGAAGGTCTGTAAAGCCTGCACGGATCCATCATACGTATCAGCAGCAAGCGGCAGGGTATTGTATAGTCTCTGTCCTTCAGCTCCCAAGCAGTGGATTAGTAAAGCACGTTTCCTGTCCGCAGAAAAGCCCGATCCTCCGGCCGCAAGCAGGTAATTATCAAACAACTTTTTCCAAGCGTCAAACGCTACTTTCGGTTCTCCCGGGCACTCCAGGAATGCAGGTGGTGGTTGTAATCCAAGCAGGGCCATTTTCGGTTTCCACCTCGTCGCCACTTGTTATGTTAGTGCAAAGATATAACACAAGGACGCAGGTAATCAAGGAGCGTTCTGTTTACTTCTCTCTCACATGTATACAACAGCCATACATACTTCCTCCCGCCTGTCTCCTTCCTTTCCTCTCCACCACTCTACACCCCCCTAGCGGCTCAGTCAGTCAGTAGTGCATATGCATACTATAATGAACACAACACACATGTAGCTTGAATTTTCGCCATGCTTCGGGCAGGCTGCTTGCATCCCAATCCATTCGGGGTGAAGGTACTCCAGCGTCCATATTTCCGTCTTCTTTTTACTTTTTACTAGTAGGTTCGGGTTACTCTGACACCATGTCTTGTGTTGCACAGTGTGTGCAATCAATGCAGGACGACGACGTGTTACAATATAGGCTTATTTATTACAGACTGCTGGCATACATGTTATCAGGAAGGCTGACTTCACTCGACTGACTCTGTACCTGAAGACACACCTATCGAGTGGGTGGTCCTAACCTAACTCAACTGCTATAGCAACAGACAGACACTAGGTGGTATCATCATATAGATAACACAGGTAACCATAGGTAACAGATATTCTCTGAGAATATTACAAGCAGTAGCACGCGGCCAGGGCTGCCAACTTTCAGGAAAACCTAAGAGTGAGATTTTTCTTTTTTTGCGACGGGGGGGGCCTTTGGCGCCTCAAAAGAAATATAAAAAATGATATATAGGCCTATATGTTCAACAAATATTACAATAATTTAGGTTATTATTATAATTTTATCGACCCTTGGAGTCACTATTACACCAACCAGTTACAGTAGTCTATATATATCTAACCCTCAATAATGAATATGTAATTTTGAGGCAGAAACTTAGTTAATAGCCTATACTCTGGATCATTTTGGTGGGGGGTCTGGGGGTTCTCCCCCAGAAAAAAATTAAAAGAGTAGATGTTGTTTCCTGTATTCTGTTGCATTTTACAGGGAGTTTGATACTTTTATCTGGCTTTACTAGGATGAGAAAATTATGGATAAATGTTTACATTAACTGCAAGTAACACGTCTTTTGCTTGAAGATCTGTTCTTTTTGCACACGCATCCATCCAAAAGTCCCTCCTCATTTAAACTGCCTGCTAGTAAGCAATGGGCATTTTGGACGTGTTGAATTAATGTTGTAGTAGATCCTCCTGTTGCCTGTCGATCTTACTGTAGAGAATGATGCGTTCCTCACACCAGACGCTCACGCACACACAGCGATGCATCTAATCTAATTACTTCAGAATCAGATACAGTATTTTAAGCCCTTTTTTGTTGCTCAAATCGCGGCCGAAGTGGATGTCTCAGTGACACTTGAGTTGACGCAGTTTTCCACTTTGTGACGGCTGGTGATATGACGGCGTGAGAAATACGATGTGTGGCGTGAGAGCGTGAGAAGAGGGTCATTTGCGTGAGTCTCACGCTCATTGCATGAGGGTTGGCAGCTCTGAGCACGCCTCCATTGGGTGGCTTTAAATTGTGCGTATTGATTGCGACCGTCAGGTCGCATTTACTATCAAAACCTCCACCGGCTGTCTGTCCGTCAGTCAGTCCGTTCGTCAGTCCGTCAGTCTGTCTGTCACGTCACACTTTTGCCCTACTCATATCTCCGCCATCGTTTGCCCTATCCATGTGAAATTTTCTACACACACTCCTTGCCTGCCAAACCACAACCTTCAGGACCCCCGCACTTCCATGGACCCCCAGGGACCCCCAGGGACCCCCTGCCACCGCTGCCAAATAGTGCAAAAATGACCAAATCAACACCCCAACTGGCCTGCTCACGGGGAATTCCCGGGGACCACCGACTCCTGCTGCTCCAACAGTCCTTCACCTTCATTGGTTTAACTTTGCCCCGCCCCCTCCCCTCATTGGCCAAAACTTTATTTGGCTTCACTCATCAACCGTTTGTCCTACAAACCTGTGGGTGGTGTCAATTGACTTGATTAAGAGTCCTTAACCTTAATTGGTTTAACTTTGCCCCACCCCCTCCTCTGATTGGCCGGAACTTTATTTGGCTTTACTCATCAACCGTTTGTTGTACAAACTTGTGGGTGGAACCAATGCCACTTACAGGCCTCTTTGTGTATACTGTGACCTGACGGTCGCTTATCTCCCGATTAGGGAGTCTTACTGGTAATTACCATTAAGTTCAAAGATTCAAACATGGATAAATTACCTCAGGGTGGCTCCTTTACATGAAATCATACTCAGAAACTAAAACCCTAACCTGTACCCAACAGTTCTTACCTAACTGACTTAAATGGGCCGGTCTGGGCCAAGATACCAGGGCAAAATGTATGTCCCAGTCCAACCCTGCTCACCACTAGCCCAGAGGGAGACTGGGGTCAAACCCTGTACACCACTAGTCCAGAGGGAGACTGGGATCAAACCCTGTTCACCACTAGCCCAGAGGGAGACTGGGATCAAACCCTGTTCACCACTAGCCCAGAGGGAGCCTGGGATCAAACCCTGTTCACCACTAGCCCAGAGGGAGACTGGGATCAAACCCTGCTCACCACTAGCCCAGAGGGAGACTGGGATCAAACCCTGTTCACCACTAGTCCAGAGGGAGACTGGGATCAAATCAGGAACCCTCAGAATTCCCAAACGGATGCTCCACCTTCTGAGCCACTAGGTCCCATTCTCAGTAGGACATCAACATCATGTAAATGCTTTAATGTTTAATGTACCCCACTTTAAGAACCACTTTAAGAAGCACTAAGCACTTTGAGAACCACAAAAATAGACTACCACTAATGTGAGCCGATTATGTAAGCTAAGCTGAACACAGTGTCAGCTACATAGAATCACTTCATGTCCTTTCACTTTGTCTCTTCTAAACAACACTAAAGCTACTGCTACCATAGAGTCTAACTATAGAGTCTAACTCTAGCTACCATAGAGTCTAACTAGCTACCATAGAGTCTAACTAGCTACCATAGAGCCTAACTAGCTACCATAGAGCTTAAATAACTACCATAGTCTAACTAGCTACTAGCTACCATAGAGTCTAACTAGCTACCATAGAGTCTAACTAGCTACTAGCTACCATAGAGTCTAATTAGCTACTATAGAGTCTAACTAGCTACCATAGAGTCAGTCTAACTAGCTACCATAGAGTCACTTCAGGTCTTTCACTGTCTCTTCTAAAGAACACTAAAGGTGTTAAAACCACTCAAGTAGGAAATGTCTGCGCGCTTCAGCCAGCAGTTGTTGGTAGAAGGACTCGTTGGTGCTCAACAAGGACAAACTGTATCAAAAAGACATATTACCTGGGCACTTCAAAAAAGACTACCCAAATAAAAATGGAGCACTCAACTGGTCTGCACGTTCATTTATTAGAGTGACAGGGTGACTGACGTGTTAAAACCACATTAGTCCATGGGCCAGACGGGTTGTCGGTATCAAAAAGGTGGCAAAGGTTACCATGCATTTTTGAAAAGCTCTATATCTGTAGATTATATTTTGGTATGATAACCCTTTCTTAGACACAGCTAAATTGATGTTATCAGCCGCTGGAGTTGGTGTCCCATTAACTTTACACCAGTAAGACTCCCTAATCGGGAGATAAGCGACCGTTGGTCGCTTATCTCCTGTCACACTGCTGACATCAGTATGACATCACACCGTACACAAATGACCCTTATATAAGACCGGCATTATCTACCGACAGATTAGTAACAAGATGTCAAAATCGTTGAAGGTTGAATCTCCAGATATGGAGATAACCAACACATCACTCCATATATGGAGATAACCGACGAATCTCACTAAGTCTGACCTCACAAGCCCCATATTTGGACACGAACAACATATAACTCCATATATAGAGACATAGCTGCTGACATCAGTATGACATCACACTGCTGACATCAGTATGACATCACACCGTACACAAATGACCCTTATATAAGACCGGCATTATCTACCGACAGATTAGATGCAAGCAGGATCTCGACTCTGACACAACTCATCGGCTCATAAGCTGGTTCTCCCTCCATATATGGAGATAACCGACGAATCTCACTAAGTCTGACCTCACAAGCCCCATATTTGGACAAGAACAACATATAACTCCATATATAGAGACATAGCTGCTGTTCGTGTCCGGTTGCAATAACAATAGTTATTAAAGTTAATGAGTCCTCAACACACTGACAGCTCTGTCTCTCTCAGCCCCCTTTTTATAGCACAGCTTGTGTACAGGCTCCGCCCACATGTGTACACAGACCTTTGTGTACGTTGCTGTGGCAACAGTCTGTTGTTGCTGGTCTGTTTGTGTACGTTAGCAACCACCTTAGCAACCATGGTTTTACCCTAGCAACCAACTGTTTACCATAGCAACCACTTTTTTACCTTAGCAACCAACTGTTTACCCTAGCAACCAACTGTTTACCATAGCAACCATGTTTTTTTACCTTAGCAACCAACTGTTTACCATAGCAACCATGTTTTTTTACCCTAGCAACCAACTGTTTACCCTACTAACCAACTGTTTACCATAGCAACCATGTTTTTTACCTTAGCAACCAACTGTTTACCCTAGCAACCAACTGTTTACCACAGCAACCATGTTTTTTTACCCTAGCAACCAACTGTTTACCCTAGCAACCAATTGTTTACCATAGCAACCATGTTTTCTTACCCTAGCAACCAACTGTTTACCCTAGCAACCAACTGTTTACCATAGCAACCATGTTTTTTACCTTAGCAACCAACTGGTTACCATAGCAACCACTGTTTTAGACCACTGTTTCTTGCCGGTCTTATATAAGGGTCATTTGTGTACGGTGTGATGTCATACTGATGTCAGCAGTGTGATGTCATACTGATGCGGAGATATGAGCAGGGCAAAGGTGTGACGTGTGACCGACGGACGGACGGACGGACGGACGGACGGACGGCCGGTGGAGGTTTTGATACTAAACTGCGACCTTACGGTCGCAATTACAGGGAAAAAAAGCAAAACATTTATCTGCTTTTAGTAGCATAGGAGGGGTCAAACTAGGGGTTTGTCATGATGCCGAATCCATTGCAAGCATTTGTTTTGCACAAAAAACATTCCTTGGGCTATAAATGGCCTCAGAAAACGATGCATGTATGGGTGTGCATTCATGTTAGTCAGAGGCCTTAGGGTTTTATTTCTCGTGCTAATCAGTTTAAAAGCGCCAAATTTTGCACAGATGTAGCCCAGGGCATGCTCTAATGATTTAGCTAGGGCGCCCGAGTCGGTGACCTTCGGGGTCGCCACAGCTCCAGAAAAACAATGGTTTAGTGATGAAAAGTGATGAGTCATCACTTTTCAGAGTTTTGTGGATGTTTTCTGGAGCCCGAAGGTCACCGACTCGGGCGCCCTAGCTAAATCATTAGAGCATGCCCTGGGGTACATCTGTGCAAAATTTGGCGCTTTTAGACTGATTAGCATGAGAAATAAAACCCTAAGGCCTCCGACTAACATGAATGCACACCCATACATGCATCGTCTTCTGAGGCCATTTATAGCCCAAGGAATGTTTTTTGTGCAAAACAGATGCTTGCAATGGATTCGGCATCATGAAAACCCCCTTGTTTGACCACTCTTATGCTACTAAAAGCAGATTATTTTTTTTACCTTTTTTCCTGTAATGTAATGTTAATGGGACACCAACGCTAGAGGCTGATAACACCAATTTAGCTGTGTCTAAGAAAAGGGTTATCATACCAAAATATAATCTACAGATATAGAGCTTTTCAAAAATGCATGGTAACTTTTGCCACCTTTTTGATACCGACAACCCGTCTGGCTCATGGAATACATGACTCGCCAAAGCATCAGCCTTCCACTCACTCACACACACACTCACTCTTCCACTCACTCACACACATCCATCCTGTCCATAATGGCAGAAAACCATTATAGCACAATATATATTGTGAAACATTATATATTGTATTAATCATGAAAAGAAATGAGGAAATGTCATCGATGCCATAATATCATATTTTTGACTGGAATGTGTCAGTTATCCTCCCACACACAATTATGAATGATTGTCATTTTAGAATTTTAGAATAATCTGTCCTAAGGCTTAAAAAGGTGAAACTAGACAAAATAAGAAGAGCGTTTCTGAGAAACCAGTCCCACTATACCCCCCCCCCCCCACACACACACACACACACACACACATACACACACACACACACACACACACACACACACACACACACACATCCTGTGCTTAGCTCTAGTTTCGATATTGCTCACACATTAAAAAATAAATAAATAAAATAAAAAAATAAAAAACAATATGGTCACAGCCACTTTGGTCTCTGTCTGCCTCACAGGTTCTGCATGCTAAGCTTTGGGTTAGGGTTTCCAAGTCCTCCCTGGAAAGGTACATTTCACCCTAGAAGGTTATTCTCTCCCAAAAATATAATCAATCCTGTCCTTTCTCCTACCCGACCATGCCTTCACATCGGAGCGATTGATTATATTGTTAATACGCTTATTTAACATTTTTTCTTTAGATATCACACACACACACACACACACACACACACACACACACACACACACACACAGGTTATAAAGTGAGATAAAAACATCCTTCCACCTTCTGAGTAAAAACCACTAAACTGTCATGTCTAAATGACACGCGATGCTTGAAGCACACATACACAGAAAAACCACAAACACACACCTCTACACTTAAGAACACACAACCATCACAAATGTACACACACTGAGTGTGTGTGTGTGTGTGTGTGTGTGTGTGCGTGCGTGCGTGCGTGCGTGCGTGCACGCGCCCGTGCGTGTGTGTGTGGTTGAGATGGCAACATGCAGTTTTCACTGAGGCGGAAAGGAAAACAAGTGTGAAAGTGAAATTAGTACAGAGAACACCTTATTCTTTTAACAATAGGATACATAAGCTCTACTGTGTTGATATAAAAAAGACTCCATTGCAGGATGTCATTTTACTTGTTATTGTTAATGACCATATTTTACAGACGTTTACGGACATGCCTGTGGTACATTAACAAAACTAAACCATTTAAATGACATTTAACAGTCAAACAACTGGACCAACCACAGTGCAACAAACACTATAATTCACCTCAGATTTCTCCTCGGGTCAAATGGACATGATATCGTTTAGTTTTAAAGTAGTTCACCCAAATCAATTACACATCATGAAGCCATGGCTTCTTTTATTTTTGTAACAGTCCTAATTAAACCAATCATTGATAAGCGGGTCATCAGTCAGTAGACTCCACTGGTCATCAAATGATTGGCACAACAATGAGACAAAAATAAATACATTCAAAGCTTTGTGGGGCTTGTAATCGATAGAAAAACTACTACTCCTTTAATGGACCACAATGAAAATGCTGTGATGCAAGTCCAGAGGTGTCTCAGAACACTTTGATATTTAGAATGTATCCATATCACTTCATTTTAACCACTTATTGCTTGCCCTGTACTTGATTCGCTCCTTTTCAATCTATGCCAAATCTCTTCGATAGGAGATCCGTTGTGAGCTTGTAGATCTGCTATTTATTTTGCAAAAGTTCACTCCACCATAAAGATACTGGGGTTCAAGTGGTTAAACGTCAAGTATAAAGTTATTTTCAATCTGTAATGTAATGGAAACAAATATTCCTCATGACATGCTGTATTTTAGAGGGAAATATTTACATATTTACGTAGCATAATATGACCATAGATGTGAGGTTCTATAAAGTAACAATGTAATTCAGGGTGTCATGAATGAAAACATTATTTACAGAGGAGACCTGAGACAAATGAGTTTGAGACCACTGCTCTATGACGTTTGACTCTAACACACACGCACACAAGCACACACGCACACACAAAAATAAACACAATAGTTTATCATCAGCTGTAAAGTCTATGAAATTATTTCTGATGACACCTGTTGGTTACATTGAGCAACTGCAGCCTTCAAGGAGTTACTGTCTCCAGACTGGAGCAGTTTTCTCTTCATATCATCTTCAGTTCACAACGTTTCAGAGTAGTTGTTGTTCATGTTGATACAACATTAATAAATGTACATACATGTACACGTATGAAGCTCAGAATCAGCTAATTTCAAATATATAACCTTTATTTCATCAGTAAAAATACATATTTTATGCACTGGCCAAGAAGCAGGATATTTCAGCAGTTCCATGAACACTAAACAGTAACACAATAAACACACTGACTACAGTCACCACTCCGACTGAAGCCTCTACTATAGTCCTGTTGACATTCATATCCACTACAATAACATTAATAGTGTAAACTAGTCTAACTATAGTCCTGTTGACATTCATATCCACCACAATAACATTAATAGTGGAAACAAGCCAACCAACTGAAGTGTCTTTCAGGGGTTGACACTAAGGTCTCAGAGGCACTTGCCCATCGGGCAAATACAGGTCATGTTCTACTTGCCCAAAGGTCATGCCCACTTGCCTGAAAAGTAAATTGTCCATTGAATTACCATTCACTTTAACACTGCCATACCTCCATTTGTATGCCAAATACCCTACATAGATATGAATATGACTATGGATTCACACTTGTTTATTTAATATTAACCCTACTAACCCTAGTGTAGCAACAGTGAACACAGCACATTATAGCTAAACAGTGCTCTTATTTTACATTCCACAGACCAGAAGACTCTGTCCACGTTCAGGTGTTTAGACCGATATATGGTGTTGTGTTTATAGACGGTGGTGTCCCCTCTCAAATGGGCACACCTGAAAGCAAACTCCACCTGCCACAAAGTTGTATATACCTGCCAAGGCAACCCTTAGTGTCAAGGCCTGTCTAACTATAGCTCAGTCAGGTAACTCACGATATATTGAACCATGTTTATTATTAATGAATATACAAGTGTGTATGTCACATTTAATTTGGCGTTTGGCTCTGCTACATTTTCTCCCTGCTCAGCAGCAGCACAGAAGAACATCATTAACCATTAGGAGCAGGGAGATATATAGATATAAACACCCCCCCATGTGGAACAGAGTTAGCAGAGCCTACTGGTGGTGCTGGGGAGGCGGTGGGGGCAAGCAAGCGCAAGCAACAGTCCGGGCAAGAGCAGCAGGAAGAATGACAGACTGGGCGGGCTTAAGTAGTTGGCAATGATCAGCTGTCTGCCACGTCAGCAAATGATGTAGGGTCTGGCTTAATAGTGAGTATAGTGTCCTTATACAACTGCAATGCAGGGTACCTCTCGAGTATACATGACTGAACTCTCGAACTAACTTCGCAGTCTTCGCATGCTACATATCATTTCAGTCAGGTAACTCACGATATATTGAACCATGTTTATTATTAATGAATATACAAGTGTGTATGTCACTGTTAATTTGGCATTTGGCTCTGCTACATTTTATTCCTGCTCAGCAGCAGCACAGAAGAAGAAAATCATTAACCATTAGGAGCAGGGAGATATATAGATATAAACACCCCCAACACACAGAACCAAGAACGCCCTACGGGAAAATGACTCTACGATTCATCCTAGCAGATATCCCACTGCTCCGTGCTGGAGACACAGTGACAAAATGCAAGCTAGCATTTCTGGATCCTGCTAGGATATTCTAACATTACGTGGAAAATCTATGTGAGCCAGGCACACCACGCCGTTTGGCATCCATAGCCGACATCCCACTGCTCCGTGACGGAGACACAGTGACACAATGCCGCTAGCATTTCTGGATCCTGCTAGGATATACTAACATTATGTGAGATCCAAGAGGGGTGAAGCTCCCCACTTAATTAAGCCAATCCCAACTTCTCCCCCGACACAGAGACAACCATCTGGGATCGGCTAAACATACTACTTATTTAGGTTTTAAATCTGATGCAACAATTTTTCCCCCAGCTACCACCATATATGCATAGAATACGTTTTGATTCTGCGCAAGCAATAATTATGAACACTTACATTACATTAGATTCTGAGACAGCATAACTGACCTTGTGAGAAAAAAAAGAAATGATACTGACCATGATACTGACCATAATACTGACATGATACTGGCCATGATACTGACATGATACTGACCATGATACTGACCATGATACTGACATGATACTGACATGATACTGACATGATACTGGCCATGATACTGGCCATGATACTGACATGATACTGACATGATACTGACCATGATACTGACATGATACTGACATGATACTGACATGATACTGGCCATGATACTGGCTATGATACTGACATGATACTGACCATGATACTGGCCATGATACTGACATGATACTGGCCATGATACTGACCTGATACTGACATGATACTGACCATGATACTGACATGATACTGACATGATACTGACATGATACTGACCATGATACTGACATGATACTGACATGATACTGACATGATACTGACCATGATACTGACATGATACTGACCACGATACTGACATGATACTGACATGATACTGACATGATACTGGCCATGATACTGACATGATACTGACCATGATACTGACCATGATACTGACATGATACTGACATGATACTGACATGATACTGACCACGATACTGACATGATACTGACATGATACTGGCCATGATACTGACCATGATACTGACATGATACTGACCATGATACCGACCATGATACCGAAAATGATACTGACATGATACTGACCATGATACTGACCGTGATACTGACTCAGTAATGATTCATTACATTATGAGTGGCTATGTGTGGTGCTTAATTTAACAATAAATTATAGAAAAATGTTTATTACATTATGAGCTGATTATTACATTGAGTTTTTATTACATTACAATTATGGAAAAAGGTATAACCTGCAAAAGTCTGCAAATAACTTTTGAAAGTGCACATCCCTGGGTATTGACTAGTAGGCCTATAAGTAATTATCTTGCTATACTTAATTGAAGCCCATACCCTGAAACACTACTAACTCGGAGTCAAGCAGTTGTCCAACTCTCTCTCAACTTGCTACAAAAATCGCTCATGGTTCTGGCAAGGCAACTTTTACATCTTCACATGTGTCTCCACTTCTCTAATCACAAAATGTTTGACAATGTTCCCCATATTGTAGCCTGTAGCCGGTGCAGGGCCATATATATTATATATATACATATACACATGTACACACACACACACACACACACACACACACACACACACACACACACACACACACACACACACACACACACACACACACACACACACATTACATACATATATATATATTCTGTGTGTGTGTGTGTGTGTGTGCTTATGTGTGTCTGAGCGTCTTACTAAGCATGCAGGAAGTGGGCGTTTATTGCCACACAGAGCAGAGGGGTCCTCACTCTTCAGCCAGCCAGCCAGTCAGTCTGTTTCATGCCGTTCTTCACAATGCCATCTGCACCAACCTGTGTAACATGTGAGTATATTATTTAAATCTTCTTTGTTTTATTTGACTATCAGTTCATTAAATGAGACAGAGATCAATATGTTGTTTCCAAACAAGGTCATTATTACTATATATATATATATATATATATATACACATACATACATACATACATACATACATACATATATATATATATATATACCGGCTTCGAACCCGGGTCTCCCGCGTGAAAGTCCACACTTTTGACCTCCTTCTACGGGGAAGCCCGGATCCGGGTCACGGCACCAATGTAACTGAGGTGATCAGAACCTCCCCACCCGACTTCGAAACCGGGTCTCCCACGTGAAAGTCCAATACCATAACCATTACCACAAAGGGATATCCCTATGGAACGAGGGTAGATACTAGACTTTTGAGGCTTCAGGCTAGGGCTGCAACTCTCTCTGCCACACACACATATATCAAATGAAATATGTAACATAATGGAGTAGTTTTGCACCGAACGGCCTCCGTGATCATCAATACTCTTTTCGTGCACAAGTGAATGAGTAGAAAACTATACGCCTATATAATATGATGGGGTGCCATATAATGAGTCTTGTACTCGGTCAGTGGTTTTGCAAAAATGAGTCATGACATTTGGAATGGAATTCTCTTGTTTAGACACACAGTCATATGCCTAGTATTCTATAGAGTAGTAAGAAGGAGGCACAGGTGCAATGTATTTAACAGCCTTTTAATAAACCTTTTAGTAATTACTTCCAAACAAATTCTCAAATACACAAATACAACACTAGACAGGCTACGTGTCAGTTTTCTTTAAACACACTTTAGGACAAGTACTCTACTGGTTTACATCTTTCTTCACTTCATTGTCTCCACCAGCCGAAGGCTGAGGGAGAGTATGTTTTCCCCTCCGTCCGTCCGTCCGTCCGTCCGTGCGTCCGTGCGTGCGTCCGTCCGTGCGTGCGTCCTCGCAGTTTGTGAACAGCTAATCTCAGTCACCGTTGGCCCGATCGCTGCCAAACTGAGCACACACACTCCCTGGATGCCAATCTAGAACCTCTGCCCCACATTTTTCAAATCAGCCTCATGGTGGCGCTATAACAGGCCGATTTGTGTGGCCTGGTTGTTACCAGCTAATCTCCGGCGCCGTTGGCCCGATCGCTGCCAAACTGAGCACACACACTCCCTGGATGCTAATTCAGAACCTCTGCCCCACATTTTTTAAATCAGCCTCATGGTGGCGCTATAACAGGCCGATTTGTGTGGCCTGGTGGAGACCTGTGTTTATAGACTGATTTCTCAGAGTGGCAACCATAGCTGTGGTGTCAAGCGGCACCGCTTCGCACAAGGTCACTTAATGTCACTTCTTTCATCACACTTCACCTGACACCTTTTGTCTTTTTTTTTTAAATATAATTTGCTTGATTGCTCCATTTGACATTATTATCAGTAATCTTGTTATGGGTTATCAGGTATTTCAATCAGGTACTATATTTATTTTTATACTGCAATTATGTTATTTGTCAATTCTATATTTAATTTATTTTGCTGTTTGCAAATAATGTTCTGTCAATACTTGTATCGTGTTACAGGTAGAGTCCTCGTATAAATGTTTATATTGTGCTAAATAAATCAGATCAATCTGTGGTTTGACCCAAAAGAAATTGATTTTATGATCCATGTAACATATTAAACGTTCTCTGTTATACTTAGTGGATCATGGTAAATTCAGGTGTTGAAATTTGTGTCATACAAATTAGAGCATCTTTTCTAGGGTGTTCTTTGACATACAGTCATCAGATATGACCTGTTTTCAATGTAGTTGTGCACTTACATTAAGGGTTAATAAATCACTAAATATCACTATATCACTAATATTCCAGTGCCATTTATTTGACTGTTACCAGATGTTTGCTTCATCGTACTAAGGTTGTGCGGCAAACAGAGACAATCTACAAACCCTCAATACATTGCATCTGTGCCACTGCGCGTTGCATTCTTGTAGATCACTGAAGTTAACCGCGCGGCACCAAAGAGGGACAATGTATAAACCAGGCTCATTCTGCACCGTCTAGGTCTAGTGACAGAACAGTCAGGATCATACAGAGAATATGTATAAGATGCACTGGGATTCATAGGTTAGCTGATACAACACAATAATGGATAAACAGTCACACAACTTACGTGCAAATAATTTATATACATTTTTTTTTATAATATTTATAATTAGACAGACATCTAACCATCCCATGATAAATATTTAATTAGGAATTGTGTATGAGGAGTTAATACAGTATGTACAATCACACAACCAGAGATCTCCTCTGAGAAGGAGGTAGACACCAGCTTTATAGCTAGCAAGTGTTGCATCAAAAAAAATATTTTTCCCTAATAATAGTTTTTCATCTGGAGAAAGATGTACTGTTTTTTTTTTTTTTTTTTTTAAATAATTTTTATCCCACGATTTTGCAACCCATTTTTTCACCCAGTGCCAATTGCCTATGTAATCCTGGGCTCTGCTCTCCCTCTGCCGCGCCTGGGGAGACAACGGACTGACCTCATGCTTCCTTCAATGCATGAGTAGTCCAAGTTGTTTCTTTTCACCTGACAGGGTGGATTTTCCCCAGGATGGACGTAGTGCGTGGAAGGAACACGTTATTCCAACCAGTTCCTTTCCCCTCTATCAAGCGCCCCGGCTGGCCAGGGGGAGGCATTATTGAGACCAGGATTACTGCATGTTTTTGTGAGGGTATCAACCCTAGGAGACACGGGGAGAACATGCAAACTCCACACAGAAAGGCCCTATCGCCGACCCCACCTAGGGTGTGGGTGCTGATGACGCGGAGGAGAAACACGCCCCCAGCACCCACAGCGTCCCCCGGCGGGAATCGAACCCAGGACCTTCTAGCTGTGAGGCGAAGCGCTAACCACTGCGCCACCGTGCCCCCAGAAAGATGTACTGTTAAGAATATTGCAATAACAATATTCTACCAATAACAATAACAGGCAAGCCAAAAAGTGCATAATAAAACAAAATCCAGATATTTCCCCATTCTGATATCAAATCTTAATGGCCAGAATGGGGAGCTTTTAGAATTATTGTAACACAATTATTGAAATAATAATATAATAATGCTTTATAGAAATGTAGTAATAGCTAGTTGTAGCAGTTACAAATTGTACCGTAGTTATTCACACATGATGTGGATTAGGTAGCAGAAGTGTGGCTTTTGCTAATTTATTTTAGGGGGAGTACTAGGGATGTTATTTTATTTTAGGGAAAGATTTCTAATTGACACAACTCCTCTAAGGAATATTAATGACATTGTTCAATGTTGAAATGAGGACAAGCAGAACAGAATGTGAGATGAATAGAAAAGTAGAATTAATTTACAAACCAGGAGGGACGGAGCCAAGACCCTTCCTTCCTCACCCTGTAACACAACTTACTATCTGGAAAGAGATGGTGGAACTGATAGGTTAGACTCACTCACTCAATTCAATTCAATTTTATTAAAGTGTCAAATCATAACAAGTTATCTCAAGACACTTTACAAAGGCTAAAGAGCCATGAGAGAGAGAGAGGAGAGAGGGAGAGACAAGGGAGAGACAAGGGAAAGACAGACAAGGGGCACACGCACACACATACACAGGTCCTGCATGCGTATGTACACGAACGAACGAAGCAACGAACGAAGGCACAGACACACACACACAGGCGCTGCATGCGCATGCGTGTGTAGGGGGAGGGGAAGGGGAGGGAAAGGGGGAGGTAAGGGTAGGGGGGAGGAGAGAGAGAACCCGAGCAGAACCTGTACCCGTGAGGTACCCCCTCGAGAGAACCCGAGCGGATACCTCACAGGTCTGAGGCCCCCACCCTGAGCAAGCAATTTGCGACAATGGTAACGAAAAAACCCCTCTTAAGGAGGAGGAAACGTCAGGCAGATCCTGACTCTGGGGTGAACAGCCGTGCTGCCTCGACCGAGTCGGGGGGACAGTAAGGAACAAAGAGAGAGCAAGAGATAGACACAGAGAGATCCAGGCAGGTCCACAGGCGTGCTTCATGGAGGCCCGTTCCGGAGTCACACTCTTGGTCTGCAGCTGAGTAGTCGAGTTTTAGTAGCAATCCCAGCAGCTGAGTTGTCGAGTTTTAGGTTTTTTAGGTTGTCGAGTTTCCAGGAACTGGAACTGTGGAGTGGGAGACAGAAAAGAAACTCCGGGGATGATCCCCGGAGTTCGAATTAGTGGCAGGCCTTATAGTGGCAGGCACAGTGCTAGTTACAATTGCACCGATGCGACACAAACCCACACAACCAAAAGGGAAGAGAGGAAGGAGGGTTCCCCCTCCCCTCTGACCCATTATTCAGCCCAACCCAGTAACTTTGTAGGTTGGGATTAGGAGTGACTGTACAGCCCAACATGCACTCGGACAGTAATCTAGCTGATCGATCGAACGAACGGACGGACGGACGGACGGACGGACGGACGGACGGACGGACGGACGGACGGACGGACGGACGGACGAGGCAACGGACGAACGAGCGAACGAACGAACCTAATTATAGGCTTTATCATAGAGAAAGGTTTTTAATCTACTCTTAAAAACACAAAGTGTGTCTGCCGTGCGGACAGAGACGGGGAGGAGGTTCCACAACTGAGGTGCCTGATACTTAAATGCTCTGGCTCCTGTTCTGGCCTTGGGTATTTTTTTGGGAACGACAAGCATGTTTGCATATTGCGGACGCACTGGTCTAGCAGTACTGCAAGGCTCAATGAGCTCTTCGAGGTACTGCGGTGCCAGACCGTGATATGCTTTGTATGTGAGGAGGAGAATTTTAAATTCAATTCTGTATTTAACCGGGAGCCAGTGTAGAGATGCCAGAGAAGGAGTGATATGATCACTTCTTCTGGCTCCTGTCAATACACGAGCAGCAGCATTCTGAACTAGCTGTAGGCTGTTCAGAGACTTACTTGGGCAGCCTGATAGTACTGAGTTGCAGTAGTCCAGCCTAGAGGTAACAAATGCATGGACTAGTTTTTCTGCATCACTTTGAGACAGGATGCGCCTCACTTTAGCAATGTTACGCAGATGGAAGAAGGCAATCTTTGAGGTTTGCTTGATGTGAGAATGAAAAGACATATCTTGATCAAACATAACCCCCAGATTCTTCACAGCGGCCTTAGAGCCCACAGTAATGCCATCCAGAGCAAAGTTCCTATCTGCCAGTTTGTCCCTTAGGGCCCAGGACGATAACTTCTGTTTTGTCAGAGTTGAGGAGTAGGTAGTTACTGGTCATCCAGCTCTTTATGTCTTTGAGACATGCTTGCAGATTAGCCAGTTGATCCGTTTCATCTGGCTTGATATAATTGAGTGTCATCTGCATTGCAATGGAAGTGTATAGAATGTTTTCTAATGATTTCACCCAGAGGAAGCATATATAGGGTGAATAGTATTGGTCCAAGCACAGAGCCTTGTGGGACTCCGTATCTGACCTTTTCACATAGTGAGGATGTATCATTAACGTTTACAAACTGAGATCTGTCCGACAGATAGGACTCGAACCATCCCAGTGCCATCCCACCCCTAATACCAACCAGGTGCTCTAGTCGTTGTAACAAAATATGGTGGTCGATAGTGTCAAAAGCGGCACTAAGATCCAGCAAAACTAACACGGAGAGGAGTCCATTATCCAGCGCGATCAGGATATCATTTGTTACTTTCACAAGTGCTGTCTCAGTGCTGTGGTGTGCTCTGAAACCAGACTGGAAAGTCTCAAATAAATTGTTGTTGTGTAAAAAGTCACACAACTGCTTGGCAACTGCCTTCTCAAGGACCTTAGAGAGGAATGGGAGATTCGATATAGGTCTATAGTTAGCTAAAAGACCTGGATCGAGAGGTTTGATTACTGCTACCTTAAAGGACTGTGGCACATAGCCTGTCACAAGAGAGATATTTATCATATTGAGTAAGGAAGGACCAATCTGGGTCAGGACCTCCTTAAGTAATCTAGTGGGGACTGGATCGAGGAGACAGGTCGTTGACTTGGAGGACGCGATAATCGAGGTGAATTCAGAGAGCTCGATTGGGGAGAGACTGTCCAAATACACACTAGGCTGCAAAGCCACTCCCGAGGCTGTAAGGTCCAAATGTGGACCAGTAGGAGACAAAAGCAGTAGATCATCAATTTGATCTCTGATTTTCTTGATTTTATCATTAAAAAATCCCATGAAGTCATTACTACTGAGAGTTAGAGGGATACGCTTTTTCACAGAGTCATGGCCTTTTGTCAGCCCGGCTATGGTGTCAAAAAGGAACTTGGGATTGTTTTTATTTTCCTCTATTAGGGATGAATAGTAGGCAGTTCGGGCATTGCAAAGGGCCCTTCTATATAGCTTAAGGCTATTCTGCCATGCTATACAGGATTCGTCCCGTTTGGCTGAACGCCATATTTTTTCCAGTTTGCGTGAGGCTCGCTTAAGGCTTCTGGTTTCATTGTTATACCAGGGGCCTAACCTCTGTTGCTTTATTACCTTCTTTTTAAGAGGAGCAACAGAATCAAGTGTCGTAAGGAGCGAGCTTGTGACACTGTCGACAAGGTGATCAGTCTGAGAGGGACTATAAGTATACAAATCTTCAACTTGGTTGAAGTATATTGGACTAATGGCTAATGGCAATTTTTCCTTGAATTTATTTATAGCTTTATCGGATAGACTTCTACCAAGGACATTTGTGTCCAATGGTGGGTAGTCTAATAGTGTGAACTCAAAGGTGATCAAATAGTGATCGGAGAGTTCCTTATCATGTGGGAAGACCACGAGATGTTCGATTTCAATGCCATACACCAAAACAAGGTCAAGGGTATGGTTGGCAATGTGTGTAGGTTTATCTACACGCTGGGAGAAACCGATAGAGTCAATTAATGAACTGAATGCCTTACCAAGGCTATCAGTTTCTACATCAATGTGTACGTTCAGATCCCCATTTAAAATAATCTTATTAGAGGCGAGGACCAGACTTGACAAGAATTCTGAGAATTCACATAGAAATAGAGTGTAAGCGCCAGGTGGGCGGTACACTGTGACAAATAATAGTGGCTGTGATGATTTCCAGCTTGGATGTGAAAGATTAAGAACTAGGCTTTCAAATGACTTGTAATAGCCGGGGAGCCACTGGGCCAAAATGAGAGAGGACCTGTGATGTCATGACATACTCCAAATTTTTGTTTGTCCTATTAATTTGGTCAATAAGGTACACAGAATGAGAGGCCTGCTCTGCCGGAAATCCTGCGAAAAAGGCCTCTCATTCTGTGGACCTTGATGACCAAATTAATAGAAAAAACAAAAATTAAAAGTATGTCATGACATCACAGGTAACATCCTATTCTTTGAGCTTTTGGGCCTGTGGCTCCCCGGCTAGTAAGTAGGTTTGGCTCCTGGACTAATAGCCAAACTGGAGCTGAAGATGGCTGCAACTCCACCCCCTGTCCGTCCTGTGTCACGAGGAATATGTGTATTCGTGTGACTTGGTGGGGTGGCTGTATTGAGACTGACATAATCGAGCTCACTTAGCCATGTCTCCGTAAGACAGCAAATATCAAGGTGATTGTCCGATATGATTTCATTTACTGTTACACCTTTTTTGCTTAAAGATATCATCTAATGTTCAGGAGCCCACACTTAATATTTATATTTACTGGCATTACTGCATTGGTTTTGATCTGTACTAAGTTTGTATGCACAGATCCTTGTCCAGCTGGTATAATACACCTAACTGGTCGAACAGTTATAATTGTTTTAATTTGGGTAGGTGGCTGCTCTGGTGGAAGCACAGAGAAGTGTGTAAGACTGCAACTCTGCTTTCTGGTCTCACAGGACAGACAGTGACACTCTCTGTCCTCATCTCATTAACTCTCTCTCTCTCTCTCTCTCTCTCTCTCTCTCTCTACAGTGGTGTATCTCGTCCTCTGTTGTGGACCTGTTCAACCAGAAGGTGAGACAACGTCAGTGCATTGCATTATGGGTAGTGTAGTGTGACACAAGCCTCTGATTGTTTAGAGAAGTGTTCCAACCATCATGGAATAATACACATTACACCCACCGCTATTTTTAAGACCCTTCTAATGGTCCACACAGCCAGGATTTTGCCTACCTTTAACGTGGGCGCGCGCGCGAATCCATTGCGCGATGGTTCACCGATTGCATTCACAATACGATCCAGGCACGGTAAGCAAAAAAGCACTACAGCCTTCCATCGCTCAACGCGAAACCGACGGAGCGCCACGCTGGTGTTGCACAACATTGAACCGGATGACATTTCGGCAGACAGGATACAGGCGTCGTTGTCCCGCCCCCCCATTTCCGTTCTGGAACATCCAGATCCGTTTTTTGTGAATAGGGCGCTTCCAGAGAGCGCTATGGACGGCGAATCGGCGATCATACTTTTTTGTTTTATAGTTATTAAAGCTAATTGATAACTCGTCATATTCGTCATAAGCAGAGTGGACCCATAACTATAGCTCGTCAAACTCGACATAAGCAGGGGATGAGTTAAAGGTGGTTGCACACTGCACTGCGTTTTCGTTGCGTTTTGGAAATCTGAAAGCCGTAGGCCAGGGAGAGAGAGGAAAGAGAGAAGAGAGAGCAAGGGACTCAGTGCTGTGCAACACCTGCGAAAATCTGAAAAAATCAACCCTGGTCTGAAAATAAATACGAAACCGGCGGCAGTGTGCAAACGTGATTGACATAACGTGAGGTTGATTTTTTTATTCACACGCTCCGAAATTCACTCCGATATTCGTCCCGAAAAACGCAAAGTGTGCAAAGACCTTAATTCTGGGGTTTTCAAACCCCAGAATCAGGATGTTACATTCAGTCAGATGTATTGCAGTTATTTCATTATAATGTTAATGGTATTTACAGTGACACATACAGTAGCAGCTCATAATGATGACAACACATCATGTCTGCTTGTATTTCTCCCTCTCATCCATGTGTTCTTTATTTCTCCCTGTCTTCCCCCTCTCTACTTCCAGTGTCTATCAGAGTCTCTCCTGAAAGATCCCAGTTCTTTGAACGTGAGATCATCTATCTGACCTGTGAGGAAGAAGGACACTCAGCAGTGGGATGGTCTGTTATGAGACAGAGCAGCAATGGGGTGAAAGGAACCTGTGGCACTGACTATGGACCCAAAGGTATATGGAGAGAGAGAGAGAGAGAGAGAGAGAGAGAGAGAGAGAGACTGACTAACTGGTCTCTCTTTGTTGTCATTGTCGTTGTGTGTAGGAGCATCCTGTAAAGTAACCCTGTATCGTCCAGATGGAGGAGTTTACTGGTGTCAGTCTGGATCAGGAGGAGTCAGCCCATCCATCAACATTACCATCTCTGGTACAATCAATATGTTTACTGTACATCATAATGTATATGTTGTATTGTAGGAACTAATTCACATTCTATCCTTGCTAAAACTGTGTTAAAACAGATGTTTACATGATGACACATTTTGTCCATGTCTATTGTGTTGTTGTGTTTACCTTGACAAGAGGATAATCAGAATATTATTTTGAATTTGAAATTATTACCCAATTATCACCACCCTCAGCTATATGGCTGATATGACAATAATATGTTTATCTATTTATTATTTATTCACAAAGGCAATGAGAATATAGTATTTAATGTACTGTAGTAGACATAAACATCCTATTTCCTTATTGATTCTTTTTGGTATTACTGTTACTGTATTATGCTAACAGTTTTTAAAATTCAAACATTTAAAAATGTAAGTGTTAAAAGCTGTATTTCTCTTGACAAATCCAACAGCTCATTAAAATGTTCCTGCCCATTGGTGCTCAACACCACAGTTTGTGGATTAGAATCCGCATAGAATAGATGCTTTGTCGAGTGTCTATACGAACACTATCTGCCCATGTTCAGGGGAGGGAAGCCAGGACACGTACTCCTACAGGATGTACAGGATGTACAGTTGTTCCACTGAATGACAGCTGTGTAGTGACATTATAAATATTTATTACACAGCTTAGTTGAATGTTTGATTCTGACAGTGGTGGAAAAAGTACTCACATTTTCTACTTAAAGGGCCTACACCATGCTTTTAAAACTATATTTTTTGTATAAATATATGCTCAAAATTGAGTCTTAGACAGGTCTTAACCCCCAACACACACCCTGACCATTCCTCTTGTTTCTTATAGCTGTGCTATTATTAGGCCCTGCAGCTGCAATACCAAAACGGCCTTTGTTTGCTCAGTGGCGCATCTAGTGGGGTTTTTCCACCCTCCCCCTCCCCCCCCTCTCCAACGTTGTCGACAACAAATAATGTAATATTGGGCCAATACAAAAATAGGATAATGTTCCAGCTCTGATTATAGCCTACTGTAGGCCTAGGTTGTATGATATAAGCCTACTGTCAAATCCTCTTCCTCCTGGTTGGAGGCTTGGAGCGTTTTCATCTGCAGCGCAGCGGGCAGCAGCGGCCCCGTGTAGCCGTGGATAGAGAGAGGAGAGGCGGGGTGTGGAGCTCTTTCTAGCCGGAGATAGTGAAGAGTGAGGCGGGGTGGCCAGCTCTCTATAGCCGGGGACAGCGATAGAAGAGGCGGCGTGTAGCCGTGGATAGAGAGAGGAGGGGCGGGGTGTGGAGCTCTTTCTAGCCGGAGATAGTGAAGAGTGAGGCGGGGTGGCCAGCTCTCTATAGCCGGGGACAGCGATAGAAGAGGCGGCGTGTAGCCGTGGATAGAGAGAGGAGGGGCGGGGTGTGGAGCTCTTTCTAGCCGGAGATAGTGAAGAGTGAGGCGGGGTGGCCAGCTCTCTATAGCCGGGGACAGCGATAGAAGAGGCGGCGTGTAGCCGTGGATAGAGAGAGGAGAGGCGGGGTGTGGAGCTCTTTCTAGCCGGAGATAGTGAAGAGTGAGGCGGGGTGGCCAGCTCTCTATAGCCGGGGACAGCGATAGAAGAGGCGGCGTGTAGCCGTGGATAGAGAGAGGAGAGGCGGGGTGTGGAGCTCTTTCTAGCTCTCTATAGCCGGGGAGAGTGAAGGGAGGACCGGGACAGTCTGCTTGAGCTGCTTGTCGCGGCCAGGGACCGCCGCTCTGTCCACCGGGTCGGAGCTGCTTGTCGCGGCCGGGGACCGCCGCTGTCCACCGGGTCGGAGCTGCTTGTCGCGACCGGGGCCGCCGCTCTGTCCCACCGGGTCGGAGCTGCGGCGGTCCCGGCCGTGGACAAGCAGCTACTTGGTTAAGAAATCGCGGTGGATTCGGCCACCGCGGCTCGCTCCCACCCGGCCACCGCGGCGAGCTCCGCGGCTCGCTCCCACCCGGCCACCGCGAGCTCCCACCCGGCCACCGTGGAAAATTTAGGGCCAGGCTTCAGAAGGCCTCGGATCATTAAAAAATAGGTCTTTTGTTTCCTTGTTAGAAGGGACGAAGCTTGGGTCCTCGCAGTCTATAACGTCACATTTATAGTGCAATCCGTTAAGACGTTAAGACGTTAAGACTTCTCCTTGGACATGTTGATAGCAAAAATGTTCATAGAATAAAAGTGAGTGAGAGCACTGAGTGAGCAGCCCCAGAACAGTAAGCCAGCTGCAGATGGAAGTGGAGGCTAAGCAAAATTAGAAACAAATGAGGGGCTGGGTTTAGAAGAGTAGCTCTGGTTTTTTACCTGAAGGGCGGGGGGGGGGGGGGGGGGGGGGGGGAACGAGAGTGACGTCACTCTCGTCAACTCTCAGAACAGCACTGTTCTGAGAACCCGTGGAAAGCTTTTCATCTCTGTCTGCCCAAAACCAGAGAAAGACACAACAGTCAGAAATAGGACTTTGTGAGGATAGAAGGTGCCAGTGGGACCCCAAAAAAAGGTTTTAAAATAGAAAAAAGTGAAAATTCATGGTGTAGGTCCTTTAAGTAAAAGTATCAATACTGCATTGTAGAAGTACTCTGTTACAAGTAGAAGTCCAGAATTCAAAATTTACTTGAGCAAAAGTACAAAAGTATTGGCATCAAAATGTACTAAAAGTAAAAGTACAAGATGTTTGAAAATAGCAGATCTACAAGCTCGATGCGACACGTTGTGAGCTTGTAGATCGGCTATTTTCAAATAGCCACGGTATAAAATAGGGCTAAAGTGGTTTATGTATGTTTTATAATATAATCATTTATATGCAAAGTAACTAGTAACTATAGTTTTCAAATAAATGTAGTGTAGTAAAAGTACAATATTTGGATCCCAGATGTAGTGGAGTAGAAGTGAAAGTACTGAAAACTGTAAAAGTACTGAAAAAAGTAAAGTACAAATACCTCAAAACTGTACTTAAGTACAGTACTTAAGTAAATGTACTTAGTTACTTTACACCACTGGATTCTGATTGGTCAATCGCTGAAATCAGCGGTGTGTAATTTATGGATAATGAACGATAAGCTTTATAACAGGCCGATGTCTAATCAAAGGTTATGCAAATGCTTTGTTGGTTCTGATCTGATCATTTTGAAGCTTCATGATAGTTAAAATTCCTTTGTTTGCTCTTATTTATTTGTTTTCTCTACTATTTTGATCATTTATGTTTAAATGGAAATAAGGTGGGCATTATAAGCTTTGGCTTCAGCCCATACCTTGTCGGCCTAACAGGCATCTTTTGGTGACTAAATTGCACTGTATTTTGTTTTTTAAATGTTTGACTGAAATAAATAAACTAAACTAAAACTAAACTAACTCAACATGTTACTCATGTTACTCATTACTCTGTTCTATAGATGTTCTTAAGTCACTGTTGTTGCTTCTAGATGGAGATGTGATCCTAGAGAGTCCTGTACATCCTGTGCCAGAGGGAAGTGAAGTCACTCTGCGCTGCCTGTACAAAGACAAAACAACTGGTGAACCATCCTCTGACCGTCCAGCTGACTTCTATAGAAACGGATCCCTCTTCAGGGCTGAGTCTACAGGACAGATGACCATCCTCCATGTCTCCAAGTCTGATGAAGGATTCTACAAGTGTTACATCTCTGGGGTTGGGCAGTCTCTAGAGAGCAGGATGAAAGTGACACGTGAGTCATGATGAATTAACAGTTAATAGCGGGTATGTGTGTGACATCATGATCATACCCGGAAGTTATGCAGGAACAACTACTGAGTTGCAAAAAACTACTTTCTGGCCTTGACAGTCCATACATCCAAACAGAAAAGTCCTAGATATATCTCATTGCATTAAACTACGTAAAGCTCACTTTGCCACTCGATTTGCCATTCACTTTATCCATGCGCATACCCTCTATAAACAGAGTTTAAAGGCAGCGATGGACAAAGTATTCAACTAACTTCAATACCTCCAGTAGTCAAAGCATAGATACCCCTGGTTAAAGATTATTCAACTAAAACTGAAAGTTGCTCTGTCAAATTTGAACTTGACTGAAGTATTTTATATATATATATATATACACGTATATATATATATATATATATATATATATATATATATATATATATATATATATATTATTATTATTTTTTTACATTTAAAGTCAATCTACAGCTCTATAACCTGTGTCTCATGACATTGTGCTTCAGATCCTTCCTCTCCCTCTGCTCTGGTGGTGTCTGGGGTCTGTACCCTCATCCTTCTGCTGGTCCTAGCTCTGTTTCTGTGGAGGAAATACAGAGGCATGTATTTGCGCACACACACACGCACGCACGCACGCACGCACGCACGCACGCACACACACACACACACACACACACACAGTGATAATATTAAGTGTGTGTGCTGCAGGCTGTAGACCAGCACACAGTGATGATGTGACCTATGCTGATGTGAGGATCAACCAGCCAGCTCAACGCAGGATGAGGACAGGTACAGACACTCCACACTTTATATATTATTTCTATTTCACTTTACTTATATCGTTTTTTTATTGTTGATTCGTCACCTTTACAACGAGGTACAGTTTGTAAGCATCGGGCATTCGTGGAATGAGCACCACAGCTAAACGCGTGGGTAGTGCCCCCAAACATGTGACAGTAATTGGCCTGCAGTACTGTTCTGCTGGCATTCAATCTTGTTTTGGGCTTCCCTGACACCGAATAACAGGAACAAAGTGTAAAAATGGCCAATATGTGTTGTTTTTTCTCGTCATTATTACTGTGGGAGAGTGCAATCATTCAATCGCATAAAGGACTGAAGTTACGTTTTCTTACTTTTTGTACGTAGTTTAACATACCATGTGCTCAGTGGTGTGTTCTAGACTGTTTTGAGGGCATACTATAACCTATGATCCGTGGCTATTTGTGTGACCAGGGCAGACGCCAGTGCATAATGCCTATCAGATATGCTACTTTGAAAGGTTCACGAGGGGCGAGGGCAGACGCTTTTCATATATTTATTTCCAACAGCAGACGCTGTATATGTGTGTTACAGGTAGAACACAGCACTGCATGTGCTATAGACTATCTAAAATTTAGATTCTAAATCATTCTAGATCTCACATGGTAAATGGTGCATTTATATAGCGCTTTTATCCAAGGCGCTTTACAGAGATTGTGCATTACATTCACCCATTCACGCACACATTCATACACCGGTGGCGGAGGAAACCATACAAGGCACTTCGACATTAACTCAGGGGGAGCAATTAGGGGTTCAGATTCTTGCTCAAGGACTCTTCCACATTAACTCAGGGAGAGCCCAGATTCGAACTGGGAACCCTTGGTGCTCTAATAACGGTTTCTCTACCCCTGAGCTATGCCGCCCCGTGGGCAACATACGGCCCGGGGGCCGGACCTGGCCTTTCGACCATCTCAATGCGGCCCTCGAAGTCCTCAAGAAAGACAAAATTACCCCCATAAAATCCACATCTTAAAAGGCATAATTTTTAAGGGAAATCAATTTAACGTGACTCCAATTAATTATTAGTAATTAATACGTATGCCTTCAGTATGTAGGCCTACCATTTGAGTATAGGCTATACTGTATTCCATATTCTTTATGTACTCACATTAATGTTAAATGTTTATAAGTGAAATAGTCTGCTATCGATCCATATTTATAAAATAATTCATGACACCACGCAAAATAGGCTATAATGTTTGTCTGTTGTGTCTATCAATTCATGCCATTTTAACTTCATTCAGCACTATGTGTTTCAAGTTTCAATTGTCCAATGTGTGGCCCTTCACTCACTTTATCAAAGTCAGTATGGCCCCCTGGAAAGAGATGTTGCCCCCTGTTCTAGATCATGTGTAGATCATGTAAACGTGTTGGTGTTTTCCAGACCAGAGCTCTGCAGGAGAAGACATCTACTCCAAGGTCAACGTCAACACAGGTCAGTGTTGGATAAATTACTTTAGGGTTAGTTACTTTACTATAGGTTAGTTACTTTACTATAGGTTAGTTACTTTACTATAGGTTAGTTACTTTACTATAGGTTAGTTACATACTTACTGTATTATAAAAGTAGAGAACTAAACTAGTTACATTACTGGTTACTGCATTGTCAGGCTCCGGATCAGCCAATCAGAGTGGAGATGTGATATATTCTACTGTGACTGTGAAGCAACCTGAGAGACACCAGCAGAGAGGTAACCACACACACACACACACACGCACACACACGCACACACGCGCACACACACACACACACACACACACACACACACACACACACACACACACACACACACACACACCACACTCTATTACCAGTAAGGCTCCCTAATCGGGAGATAAGCGACCGTAGGTCACTTATCTCCACAAATAGGGCAAAAATGTGTTTTGCCAAAATCTTCCTGATCCATGTTGATGACATGAGTGTAGACATACTGTGTAGTGATTTTCGTGATTTTAGGGCAAAATCTGTAGGAGCAGTGTCCAAAAATGTGTTTTTAAAAATCGGCCTGGAGGTGGCGCTATATGGGACAGATTCATGTTGATGGGATGAGTGTTAGACATACTGTGTACCGATTTGCGTGATTTTAGGGCGAAAATTGTAGGAGCAGTGTCCAAAAATGTGTTTTTGCAAGAATCGGCCTCATGGTGGCGCTAGAAGAGGGCCATGTGAGAAATGAGGGGTGGGATCTCCGCGCCGGCAAGGCGGACGAATAGGTACCGGCCCCGGCTGTCCCGGTCGCTCCTAGCCGGAGTTACGGCATTTTATGTGAGCTGCAGTGTCCTCCACTGGGGGCGCCACCACTTTTGCATCCGTTCTGGAGCACCAGGAGTCGGTGGTCCCGGGAATTCCCTGTGAGCAGCCCCGTTGGGGTGGTCATTTGGTCATGTTTGCGCATTTGGTCATTTTTTACATCTGGGGGTCCCCCAGGGACCTGGGGGTCCCTGGAGCTCCGGGGGTCCTTGGAGGTTGTAGTTTGGCAGCCAAGGAACGTGTGTGCAAAATTTGGCATGGATCGGGGGCAACGGTTGCGGAGATATAAGCAGGGAAAAAGTGTGACGTGTGAGGTGTGACAGACAGACTGACAGACAGACTGACGGACTGACTGACTGACTGACTTACACTTTGTGTAAGTCAGTCACCTACGGTCGCAATTATACAATACTCACGTTACTCTATATTATACCAGTAAGACTCCCTAATATAACCAACTGACACATATACACACACATTATTATTCTGTTATCCAACAGGAGTCCCTTTTCAGCAGGTCTACACTCAGGTCTGAGTGTATCAAAAAAGCTCCAAACAGCCCAAAACAAACTAATTAGGGTCCTGCTTAACCTTCCCTATCAGACTCACCTCACCGCTACTCACCAGTTAAGAGTGGGGTGGCTCAGAGTAGATGACAGAGTACAGCAACTTGCAATGGGCCTGGTGTACAAGATACACTACACCACTATGATACCCAAGTACCTGTCCAAAATACTTTATAAACATTAAGGATGTCCATAATTACAACACCAGAGGCAGCGCCACAGATCACTTTCAACCCAGAGTCAAAACCAACAAAGGGTCAAACTCGTTCTTCTGCTATACAGTACCACCAAAATGTGGAATGCCTTACTGAAGGCCGTAAAGGAGTGTGGATCACTAGCATCCTTTAAAATCACCCCTGAAAAACCTGACTATATCTACTGCATAGTACTGTGTTCTATCCGTCTGTCATTCAATGTTATATGAGATACTTCAATGGTTTCCTGTGGAAATAAGCCTCTGGGCAACTGATTTTCCCCTTGGGATAATAAAGGTATCTATCTATCTATCTATCTATCTATCTATCTATCGGGTCAATCCCGCCACTCCGACATATCGCCTTTCCGACATATCGCCTTTCCGACATATCGCCTTTCCGACATATCGCCACTCCGACATGTCGCTACTCTGACAGAAAACGTCTCACTGACAATTGTGCGTCGGGCAGACAGGGCTGCAGGCGGCCCCGGCTGCCGTCTCCCTCTCTCTCTCTCTCTCTCTCTCTCCCCCTGCCCGCCCTTTCTCTCTCTCTCTCTCTCTCTCTCTCTCTCTCTCTCTCTCTCTCTCTCTCTCTCTCTCTCTCTCTCTCCCCTGCCCGCCCTTCTCTCTCTCTCTCCTCTCTCTCTCTCTCTCTCTCTCTCTCTCTCTCTCTCTCTCTCTCTCTCTCTCTCTCTCTCTCTCTCTCTCTCTCTCTCCACTATATGATGCCCACAAAAAAGGAAAAAAAGTTTGTTTCCCCCCCCTTTCTCTGTTCGTTCTGTCTGTCTGTCTGTCTGTCTGTCTGTCTGTCTGTCTGTCTGTCTGTCTGTCTGTCTGTCTGTCTGTCTGTCTGTCTGTCTGTCTGTCTGTCTGTCTGTCTCTCTCTCTCTCTCTCTCTCTCTCTCTCTCTCTCTCTCTCTCTCTCTCTCTCTCTCTCTCTCTCTCTCTCTCTCTCTCCTCTCCCCCTCCCTCTCTCTCTCTCTCTCTCTCTCTCTCTGCTATATGATGCGCAAAAAAAAGAAATTAAGAGAGCAAGCCGATCATGAGCATAATAAAAATGTATTTTGCGCCGCCCAAAAATAGGCTAATCATCATGGCATGCATGCGAGCGTGCGTGCACCGTGCAGTGATGATGGATGATGGGGGCGCGGTGGTCAGTCACCCAACAGGGCCAACAGCCAGTTGTGCGTTGGGCAGACGCGCACAAAAATGGCTTGCAGGCAGCGCGGCTGCCGTCTCTCTCTCTCTCTCTCTCTCGTCTCTCTCTCTCTCTCTCTCTCTCTCTCTCTCTCTCTCTCTCTCTCTCTCTCTCTCTCTCTCTCTCTAGATAAAGTACTATGTTCTATCCGTCTGTCTTTCAATGTTATATGAGATACTTAAAGTGTGGTTCCTGTGGAACTTACGGCTTTCTAGGATCTCCTTTAGTTGACCTTGTACCAGTGATTTGTACCGTCATGAAACTGTACCTTTTCTATTGCAAACTTAAATAAATTATTCAATTAATCAATCAATCTCCTCTCTCTCTCCACTTGATGCGTGCG
>NW_027664972.1:94480-165111 GCF_963921795.1 Nannobrachium achirus
GAGAGAGCCCCCCCTATCTATCTATCTATCTATCTATTTCTAAGCTTAGTCTTTTCTAGGATCTCCTTTTAGTAGACCTTGTACCAGTGAACTGTACTGTCATGAAACTGTACCTTTTTCTGTGCAAACTTCTAATAAAGTCTTCAATCAATCAATCAAACCTTGGTTAAGGTGGAGACGACCGAGGCGCCGTCTCAGTGCCGTTAGATGTTGTAAACCAGGGGGCAAGAATCGTAAATCTTCATCACCCCGATTTTCAGCACCTCCGCTCAGCCAATCACGGGCGGATCTTAACCGAGTTTTTTTCTCTTTTTTCTTCCTTTATACACTTGGGTGCAGGGCGCAGGGGTCTCCACAGTAGGTGCAGGGGGCCCTCAGGCACCTGGCCGTAAACAACAGGTAGCTCCACAAACAACCTGTTTGTCAGAGCTACCTACAGCCCTCAGTGATGCTTGCCTCATGATTGGGCTACCAGGCCGGTATTCAGATGATAGACAGGCCAGAGGGCCAATCAGGTGACGTCTCTCTGCTCTGTGGGCCGGTGCTACTGAAGGATTGGCTCCTCTCCAGCCCCAAAATAACTCTAACTATCCTAAACTGGGGGCAATTTTATTTTCAAATGTATTTTATTTTAGGGGCCCACTGGCCTATTGGCCCACTACTATTGTCTTAGGAATGTGACAAAAACAAAAACGTATCCATGAATTCAAGTCTGCATGGGGTGATGAATCTATCCCTTTAACACTACAAATGGACATAATTCACTTGCGCTCCAATAAGCACACTATAGGGAGTGTGTAGGCCTATGTGTGTGTATGCATGTTTACATGATGTCAGTGTAGTAACACTTGATGTTTGTTATGTTTATTTCAGATCAGCCTCCTGCAGATCAAGCCATCTACTCCATGGTGAAGACCTCAGGTCAGTTACTGTGTAGAGGAGACACCCATGGGTGACACCCTAAACTATCTGTGCAGCAAAGGTCGTTGGGACTCGAACCTGTGATGCACCGTCAGGCTACTCAGAGCCTATTGTGTTTTGGCAGAGCAGTTTGTGAAAACACACACTTGTTACAAATATAAAAAGACAAAACATAACCTATTCTCCATGGACGAGTAATATGTCTTTTGTACACCCCCCCCCCCCCCCATACAACAGCAACATGCATAGTTTATTTTAACTAATGTTAACCACAGATACCTGTGTTTTCTGAGAACAGGCTCTGGGGCAACTTGGCTTCCTGTTCACCTACGTAGGTTCAGCATTGTGGTTTTAAGGTGTGAAAAAAAACAATATGTCTGTCCTGCAGAACTCACTATGTTAACTGTTTGAGCTCTGGAAGACATGTGCACCACATTGTTTAATTATTTGTTTGTTTCCCTTAAAAAATATGAAGTTGTGTGTCTTTGAGATTGGCAGGCAATGTCACGGTGACAGCCTGCAGCCATAGCTGCATGCATGTCACAGTGACAGCCTCGATAGCTGCATGCATGTCACAGTGACAGTCTCCATAGCTGCATGCATGTCACAGTGACAGTCTCCATAGCTGCATGCATGTCACAGTGACAGCCTCCATAGCTGCATAGCTGCATGCATGTCACAGTGACAGTCTCCATAGCTGCATGCATGTCACAGTGACAGTCTCCATAGCTGCATGCATGTCACAGTGACAGTCTTCCATAGCTGCATGCATGTCACAGTGACAGTCTCCATAGCTGCATAGATGCATGCATGTCAGTGACAGTCTCCATAGCTGCATGCATGTCACAGTGACAGTCTCCATAGCTGCATAGATGCATGCATGTCACAGTGACAGTCTCCATAGCTGCATAGATGCATGCATGTGACAGTGACAGCCTCCATAGATGCATGCATGTCACAGTGACAGTCTCCATAGCTGCATGCATGTCACAGTGACATTCTCCATAGATGCATGCATGTCACAGTGACAGTCTCCATAGCTGCATGCATGTCACAGTGACAGTCTCCATAGCTGCATGCATGTCACAGTGACAGCCTCCATAGCTGCATAGCTGCATGCATGTCACAGTGACAGTCTCCATAGCTGCATGCATGTCACAGTGACAGTCTCCATAGCTGCATGCATGTCACAGTGACAGTCTTCCATAGCTGCATGCATGTCACAGTGACAGTCTCCATAGCTGCATAGATGCATGCATGTCAGTGACAGTCTCCATAGCTGCATGCATGTCACAGTGACAGTCTCCATAGCTGCATAGATGCATGCATGTCACAGTGACAGTCCTCCATAGCTGCATAGATGCATGCATGTGACAGTGACAGCCTCCATAGATGCATGCATGTCACAGTGACAGTCTCCATAGCTGCATGCATGTCACAGTGACATTCTCCATAGATGCATGCATGTCACAGTGACAGTCTCCATAGCTGCATGCATGTCACAGTGACAGTCTCCATAGCTGCATAGCTGCATGCATGTCACAGTGACAGCCTCCATAGCTGCATGCATGTCACAGTGACAGTCTCCATAGCTGCATAGCTGCATGCATGTCACAGTGACAGTCTTCCATAGCTGCATGCATGTGTTATGTTACTAAGATTAGAGGAAAACATCCTTAAAAACACGAACATGGACGCCTGTATTTAACTGCATGGCTAAGCAGTAGAGTTGATAGCATTAGCCACAGAAGACAGGTTGCTGCCGCTATAGTCTAGCGTAACGCGGACAGTTTGGAAGTTGATAATGAAACAGTTTAGGCATTTAGCAGACACTTTTAATCCAAAGTGACTTACAATAAGCAGGTAATACATCACTATAATAAGCAAGATAATATGTCAGAACATCAACAACAATATAACAAATCTTCCCCTTTAATGGAGAACTGACTATGAGTGATACGACTAAAGGGAAGATGGATATTGTCTGATTGTCTAATATTATAATCATGAAACTGCGAGTTGGTCTTAAAATAGGAATATCAATCAAGTAAAAAACAATAATATAGGCAGACCACGCACCTAATCAGTAAAAAAACATCTAAAACCTAAAAATGCTATCTAGCTTCATCATTTTATCATTAATCAGCGATAAACATGTGTTGTGTAACAGAGCCAGGTCCCAGTCAGAGTGGAGATGTGACCTATTCTACTGTGACTGTGAAGCAACCGGAGAGACCCAAGAAGAAGAGAGGTATTATTATTATTATTATTATTACTGTGACTGCAGACAGAGGCACACTGGAAGAGGAGTACAGACTCAACACTCACACTGAGTGTACTTGATTCATGATCAAGTCAATATGCCTCTAAACAGAACATTTAGATCTGGTGCTGCAGTGGTTATGACTGTGTGTGTGTGTGTGTGTGTGTGTGTGTGTGTGTGTGTGTGTGTGTGTGTGTGTGTGTGTGTGTGTGTGTGTGTGTGTGTGTGTTGTGACCCGCCAGTCACACAGCTGCTCCAGTCACTGTCAGTAATGAATCAATGTGTTGAGGCGATCAGAGCTACCATGACATTGTGACTCCTGTCTTGCAAAGATGCCCGTTTCCGGCTGTATCTTTTCATAAACAAAGTTCACTTCAAACTAAAAAGAAAGATCAAGGGTTTGAAATCCTCTTGCTTTGACATTGTTCTGGCCTGGGTTACCTGAGTGTGTAGGGTTCCAATAAGTTCAACTCCAAGAAGGACAATCCTGAAGGCAAATTCTAACAAACAAGAAGGACAATCCTGAAGGCAAATTCTAACAAACAAACTGCCTCTCCCACACCCTGACCCACACACCTGTAGCCATCAGATAAAAACTCACTGTCTGTTCTGTTTATTTCAGATCAGCCTCCTGCAGATCAAGCCATCTACTCCATGGTGAAGACACCTGCAGGTTAGTTACTGTATCTATATACACAATGTACACAACTATATACACACAGTGTACACTAGTAAGACGCCTCAGGGCGACAAGCGACCCCGCCCTGGTCGCATGTCTTGGGCATCAGGCCAGTGATGAATATCGGACCAGTTACAATATGGAGACCCCTGGTACGGAGATCCATGTAATGTATATGGAGATATGCTGTGAGAGCCCAAACATGCTTACTCAGTTATTCGTTATGTGAAAGTCCTATGACGTCTATGACATCGGACATCATACATACAATCCCTTTTATGCCCATACATGGAGATCCCTGTCTGTAGAACCAGCCACACAGATATTACCTGGTTAATAAACCAGACTCTATCACATACTTAGTTTTGGGAAGAGAGTCTGGAATTTCGGGGAGAGATTCTTTTTCTGGGGGGCGGGCTAAAGCCTATTGATGTGATGTTAGGGGCGGTTTAAAAATGTCAAGGTGACTTGCTCTTAATTGCTCCCTTTGAACTTCAAGGCGGTTGAAATCCGCAGTAATTGATTGAGCCATACAAGTGTCAATAGTTCGTTAGTGTTCTCTCTAATCAATGAAACATCAAAGACAACGATCTCTTTGATGCCTGTAATGAGAGTGGGGGGGGGGGGGGGGGGGGGGGGGGGGGGGGATGTGTTTGTATACACACAGACTTGCCTGATTGGCTGAATGGTTTTGAACCAGACCACCACCCACCACGTGCCCCAAGCCTACAGCCCTGATTGGCTAGCACTCTCATCGGGCTAGGGGAAAAAGCTTAGTTAATGTGGAGGGCCAGACTTCACTACAACACCACTACCACCAGGGGGTGGTGTTGAGTGCAGTCTGGTTTTAACCAGGCAAACACAGATATGGACTGTCTTGGCCATCTGTCTTGGCCATATATGGATTCTGTTAGTGTGGTATGTGGCCGATGTGGCCTCCATATATGTGCATTCCCATATGAAGTCCTGTTAGATATGAGCTTAATATTGATGACATCAGGGAACTCTAAATCTGTTGTGGTTCCCCCTGACATCATAGTGATATCAGAGCAGCAAACCATTATGTTAGAGTGGTTTCCCTGACATCACAGTGATGTCAGAGTGGCAAACCCAGACAGACGGAGTCAGCATGTGCCGTTTCACATACTAAACTGCAACCTTGGATCTCATATCATTTAGCCTGCCTTATTTCAGATAGTGTTGGTGCTTTTCGGGTTTCGTCCGGTTTTCTTTGTGTTTTTTTTTATCGGATTTCCACAGTTACAATTAGCTAAAAAAAATAGCTAAATGCAACACAATCCAGAACTGCACAAAAACAGCCCTGGGGGGGGGGGGGGCTTCCTGTTCATAACAGCAGTCAGTCTAGCTGCTGTGTGTGTGTGTGTGTGTGTGTGTGTGTGTGTGTGTGTGTGTGTGTGTGTGTGTGTGTGTGTGTGTGTGTGTGTCAGGTCCGGCACCAGGAAGTTAGGGGGGGTGACATTGACCATGTTATATATTTTTTTATGTCCAAAAAAGAGGTAAAACCAGTTTCACTGATGCAGGGGAGGGGAGGTCCAACCAGCCTCCCAGGTACAAAAAACTGACGTCAACATGCAGACAGACAGTGGACATCTCCAAATTTGGGCATTGTTTCAGCATGTGGCTGTTACCATGGTGGCCACACTGTTTCGTATCAGTGATGTCAGCATGCAGACGGACGTTCAGACGGACAGACATTCGCAAAATTAATAGTTTACAGCAGCCAGGGAACTTGGCATATGCCTTGTGCCACACATCTCCTCCAACGAGCCATCACAGTAGCCATGTTTCCGTAAACTTATTCGAATTAGGGAAGCGAATTATCAGAAATACGCATTAAGACAAAGTAAAATTTAGCATGTTTCCATTTGCGGGTGTCATTCGAATTAGCGACGGTCGCAAGAGTTGATCGGGCTGATTTTTTTTTTTCAGACCGAAGCTGAACACTGCACCGTCTGCACGTCTGACTGCTGTGACTCGGTCGCTGTCTAGTAGTGGGAAGAAGGGGTTATCAGTTATTAGTCATCATCATGGCCCCAAATAACTTTTAAATATATTACAATTGGCGACGAGTCTCTTACGAAATTGGCAAGAGTTCCTCTCAATACATAAAGCCACCGGTTCACCGGGAAAACCGCGGTCGCGTCGCTGCACAGTGCTCATTCTGCAAGTTTCAGCGTCCTCTGGAAGGTCTGCAAGCTCACAACGCGGCGCGGAGACGTGGATGCGAGCTGCTGTGAGCTTGTAGATTGGGCACTTCAGGCACGCAACACCGTGTGTGATGAGGAAGGGTTAGCCATGGATGGCTTGACTCCGGGAGGAATTTACACACGGTCCGTGTCACTCGTGTGTAACAAACAACCGGTTTGTTTTGTGGGCTAACGCTATACCATGGACGTAAAGCGGCAGGGGAAATGGACCTAGAACGTCATAATCTATTCGCATTTATTGTCTGACCCGTTTCCATTCACTTATGCGCATTTAGTTTATTCGATAAAAGCTCAAAATCCTCCTCCTCCAAGCGAGTAACTTTTTTTGCGGATAATGAAAGTTTATTCGCATTTTGAAGTGTTTCCATAAAAACATTTTGCGAATAAGCCGTTAATGCGCAAAAAGTGGCTTTATGGAAACGCCACTATTGTCTCTACATCATAACATAACAGCTGGGTTTCTCATAGTGAACTATAGGGTGCTGTAACAGTAACACCAGTCCAGGGTGCCTCAGAATACTTTGATAATATTTAGAATGTATCAATATTACTTCAGTTAAACCACTTTAGACCCTCTATGCTTGCTTTGTAAAACACACCTGAGTTGCACTGTTATTCACCAACTCTCTTCACCAAAAATAGCCGATCTACAAGCTCACAATGCAACTTGTAGTGAGCTTGTAGATCGGCTACTTTTGGTGAATATCCCCTTAGAATAGGGATGCTGGAGTGATTAAATGTCAAGAATAAAAATGTATTTATTTTAAATCTGTCCTAATGAAAAAATAAAGGGAGCCTTTGCACACTAAAAACTGTGCAAAATCAAGTTATTCAGTTAAATAAACTGCAAGCTTTCGGTTATTAGACCTTCTTCAGCCATCCAGCACCTCTATATATTGGCAGATGAGAGGTGGTCCTTTCAATATTAAGCTGTCCTAATGGAAACAGTCATTGGCCGCCGGCCAGGTCGCTTTAAGGGCTCCACAAAATACTTGTTTTAATTTTAAACTATGACTTAAATGTTCGTCTAAATCATCTTAACTCATTGACTGCCAAGGCCCGAGTTTCCCGAGTTATTACAGTAGTCCCAGGCTGCCACAGCCCGAGTTTCCCGAGTTGGAAGCCATTTTTTTTTTTTTTTTCAAAAAATGTTTTTATAAAAAAAATTCTAAAAATGCCTAAAATGTATTAGGCACGATCGCAATCGCGAAATTGCATGGTTAGCCCCATAACAAACACATCTTTCAAAATGGCGTGATCGTGCACAAAAAACTGATCCGTGCACTAGAAATTTAGGAAGGTGGCAGTGTTTGTTTTGTCTGACTTTGAAGGCTTCTATCTCATGAATGCCTGAACGGATTTCCAAGCGGCTTTTTTTGTTTGAAAGCTGTTAACCCTTAAGTTCTGTTCAGATTCACTACACCTTCGTTCTGTTCGGGTCATTTTGACCCGGTGGATATTTGGTTTAAAAAAAACAACACTAATATAAATTTTAACTTAACAAATCATCATGATACATTGACTTTGACTCAATACCAAACAATTCATATGATATATTTGGTAAATGTTTGCATTTCTGCTTTGCTCTATCACATTAAACACTGAAAGAGCTAGGCGTTTTTACCGATTTAGCTGAAATCCATGTAAAAAAAACGACTTCATTTAATACTGGGCAATATTGCTCATGCTTATAGGAAGGGGGGGAGGGTTCGGAATGGGGCTTCGGAAGGGGGGTGTTAGAAGTGGGGGTGACTGTGTGTCTGTGTTTTGGCATAATACTGTGTATTTCTGTGCTTTCGGGTCAAAATGACCCGAACAGCACTTAAGGTTCAAAAAATATGAGGGGGGTGTAGCATGGGTGTAGTGCAAAAATATTTTTTTTACATGTTCATCTCAGAAGAATCTTTAAGGCCAGTGAGTTTCAGGTGGAAACATTTTTAACTTCTACCTTTTTTTTCCAAATGAAAATGTAAAACGGGTCAAAATGACCCGAACAGCACTTAAGGGTTAAAAAGTACTACACATATGATGCATATATGGTGCATGGGCGTGCACGATCCGTGCACTAAAAATTGATCCGTGCACTAGAAATCTAGGAACGTGGCATCCTGGTACTTGGCGGCCATCTTGAAAAGGGCATTCAATGAGTTAAATATTCATATAAGCTACCATGACACTTATATTATAGAGCTTCGGTTCTCAAAGTGAGGTCCTTGATACATGGCGATGCACTTAAACGGGAGTCGAACCCGAGGCTTTGACTTGTCAGTCTAACATATAGTCCGCCATTCCAACAGGGCTGCAAGGCAACATGCAAGGGCATTGTGCAGCCTCTCTTGGCTGTAATAACTATGGGAGCTACAAGTAGTTAGGAACCAAATGAACCCACATCGTGGCTCATGTGTGTAACTCAGAGAGTGTACAATTAAATGGTCCCATTTGTACATGCATGCATGTAGGCTACATACCCATTTGGTTCCTATAACTTCCTAAATAAATACAACAGCTCTGCCAACAAAAGTCCAGCGCTAGATTGGCACAATTAGTCCAGTCATTTTAGGGTTAGACCTAGAACAAATTGCAATAGTAGCAAACTCAACTGATTTTGTATCCTAATTATGTCCTTAGTGAGGGAAAAAAAGTCCCAAGGAATCCCACCGGGGCAAAGTTTTGAAAACGACCTATCTACCTTCAATTACTATACACTACAATATAACGGAAAAAATGACTGAAAAAAAATCTGCTTTAAGTGGGATATGAGGGGTCAAACTAGGTGTTTTTAATTATTCTGAATCCATTGCAAGCATTTGTTTTGCACGAAAAACATTCCTTGGGCCAGAAATGGCCACTCAAAACGTAAATTTTCATCAATTTTCATCAATTTTCAGTCTTTTGGGGTCCGTTTTTAGCCCAAGGAATGTTTTTCATGCAAAACAAATGCTTGCAATGGATTCAGAATAATTAAAAACCCCTAGTTTGATCCCTCACATCCCACTTAAAGCAGATTTTTTTTCAGTCATTTTTTCCTTTATATTGTAGTGTATAGTAAGTGAAGGTAGATAGGTCGTTTTCAAAACTTTGCCCCGGTGGGATTCCTTGGGACTTTTTTTCCCTCACTAAGGACATATTGAGGATACAAAATCAGTTGAGTTTGCTACTATTGCAATTTGTTCTAGGTTTGGCCTAATTTTGGCCTAAAATGACTGGACTAAATGGCTTGTGTGTTTGACTGACAAGTGGAAACTCGGGGTTCTCTCCCCGCTTCTGTGCATCAATAAACATGTTATTGTGTTCAACAGAGCCAGGCCCCAGTGGAGATGTGACCTATTCTACTGTGACTGTGAAGCAGCCTGAGAAACACAAGAAGAGAGGTATTATTATTATTATTATTATTGCCCCTATCGTTAAATCGGTCCACGAAGCCGAGGTCCTAGGGCTGGTGTACACGACAAATTTCCAAACCCCGCTGTGTGTTCCCTGGGGGCGTGAAAAATAAGGGGGTGGGCTCTACATGTCCTCTGGGACCCCATCTACGTATGGACACCACTTGTTCGCCCATCCGTCTTACGGATGCTTTTTTATTCCATTTTATTTGTTTTAGGGTCCTATCTTGCAGTTCAAGCCTATTTCCACAGGGTGGCAGGCTACTTTCCCAACCTACTGGAGGTGAACATGCAGGGGCGTCAATTGGGTATGGCAAGCTATGGCAGCTGCATACCTTGGCTACAGGGGGGAAATAATTAAATGTACTTTTCATCGTGCCTGTTGCTAAGGTATGGCAACATGATTGGTGTCTTGCAAGACACCAGTCATGTTGCCATACCTTAGCCTTTCCTGAACTGACGCCGCTGTGAACATGTGTACACAGCCAGCATATTACTCAATGCCAAACTTTGCACACACACTCCTTGCCTGCCAATCCACAACCTCCACCCCTCCAGGGACCCCCAGGGCTTATCTCCCGATTAGGACACTTTCCAGCATAGTGACATGCAGAACAAACTGTCCATATAGTATGGTTTACATAAAAGTCAGTTGTCTTTCACACACACACACACACACACACACACACACACACACACACACACACACACACACACACACACACACACACACACACACACACATATATATATATATATATATATATATATATATATATATATATATATTCATTTATTTATTTCATAAATATTTTTCATCACAATTGGGTTTGTGGGGAGCCATCCCTGCTTCAAGCTGTCACAGCACGGCACCAACACATCAAACTAGTTAAAAAACCCAATACAGCAGATCTACAAGCACCTCACAGATCTACAAGCACCTCGCACATGCCAGGGACAGAGTAGGTTGGCCTGCATAAGCCTTGCTGTCAACACACTATACTACACCACTCAGGCCACCAAGCCAGGTGTGGTCAATTAGTGCCTTCTTTTGATCAGTGGCTTCTGCTTGATGAGTGGCACCAGTCTGTCTTTGTTCCCTGGTCAGTCAAGTTCACTGGGAGAGAATGTTTCAGATCAGTGCAAGTGTATTTGTTTTCCATTTGGACTTACTGTGTTTTGTTGGTACAGTATGCGTGCGACTAACTAATATTTCTGATAATTCCAATTTGTTTGTTGTTTAATTAGCCGGATTGTGAATGCCCTGCATTTTTCTTTCATCTTTAGAACCACACGTGTGTAACAAAACAGAGTGGCGATCATTTGGTGTGGGTGAAGAGAAGAAAAACATTTCATTAAAGGAGTAGTTCACCCCCAAAGTGACTTTTTTTCTATTGAACTCAAGTCTCCATGGCGTGAGTAATACATTGAAAAAATAAGTCATTTTGGGGGTGAACTACTCCTTGAATGTCAGTTTTGTGGTGTTTTGACTGGACACCCTGAGGATATTGCCAGATAGACAGACAGACAGACAGACAGACAGACAGACAGACAGACAGACAGACAGAGAATTGTAGGCCTTGCATTTATTTGACTTGGTTCCAACAGATGGCGAAAATAGCTAATCTTCAAGCTCACAATGCCTCACTGTTTGGACAAAGAGTTGAGGCGTTACATTTTGTAAAACACGGCCTTGTGAAAATAGCAGATCTACATGCTCACAACACCTCACAACGCAGGGCGGCGTGAGCATGTAGATCTGATATTTTCACAATTTCTGCCCCTAATATTTAATTTATCATTTTAAAAGTATTAAAAAGTCCTTAAATTGTCTCTTTAGAAATGTGCAGATAGCCTCTGTATACTGTTGAGTGGAAAAACAATGTTTCACATTAAGCTAAACATTTGGGACCACCCAAGATCATTTGGAGACCCCTCTAGGGGTCCCATAGTTGAACCACTGACTTATAAGGGGAGTATGGAGACCCCTCTAGGGGTCCCATAGTTGAACCACTGACTTATAAGGGGAGTATATGAGGCTGGATCCGTCTGGAACACTGCACTAGGCTCTCGCCAGCTCTGTAGCTCTCCACACTTGAACAGTTGTGTCCTTAAATTCAATTATAATAATTAACCCCTGTATATACGGGCAATAGTTTTACATGACTTTGTGTACACAGCCAATAGTTTTACATGAACATGTCTAGGCTTTAGTACTGTACTGCCTCGTATAGCCCAACAGAGCCCAGCACAGAACAGCACAGCCCACCAGAGCCCAATACAGCCCCCCAGAGCCCAACAGAGTCCAGCAAACCTAAGTCCAGCCCAGTCCTGCCGAGTAGGAGTATAGACCGGGGAAAGGGGGTAGTTAGATGACTCCACCAGGCCATTACTGTCCAGATCTGGCTTGAATAGCCCAGACCAGGGTAGACAGGACTGCACCAGACTCCACCAGGCTGCTCCAGCCAGCTCTGTAGATCCTTGCACATGCGATTAACCACTGTGTACACGGGCAATAGTTTTAAGTTTTACATGAACCCTCAGAGGGACACTGTGGGCTTATCAAGTGGTCCATGGCCGGTTCTCAAAGTGAGGTCGGGGGGCCCACAGTGTCCCTCTGAGGGGACACGGCACAGACCGTGTACACGAAGGGCAGGAGCAAGTGTTCAAGTCCCATAGAATCTATGGGAAATGTACACAGGCGTGTACAAAGTCACCAGTAGTTTTACATGAACCCTCAGAGGGACACTGTGGGCTTATCAAGTGGTCCATGGTCGGTTCTCAAAGTGAGGTCGGGGACCCTCAGAGGGACACTGTGGGCTTATCAAGTGGTCCATGGTCGGTCCTCAAAGTGAGGTCGGGGGACCCTCAGAGGGACACTGTGGGCTTATCAAGTGGTCCATGGTCGGTTCTCAAAGTGAGGTCGGGGGCCCACAGTGTCCCTCTGAGGGGACACGGCACAGACCGTGTACACGAAGGGCAGGAGCAAGTGTTCAAGTCCCATAGAATCTATGGGAAATGTACACAGGCGTGTACAAAGTCACCAGTAGTTTTACATGAACCCTCAGAGGGACACTGTGGGCTTATCAAGTGGTCCATGGTCGGTTCTCAAAGTGAGGTCGGGGGACCCTCAGAGGGACACTGTGGGCTTATCAAGTGGTCCATGGCCGGTTCTCAAAGTGAGGTCGGGGGGCCCACAATGTCCCTCTGAGGGGACACGGCACAGATTGTGTACACGAAGGGCAGGAGCAAGTGTTCAAGTCCCATAGAATCTATGGGAAATGTACACAGGCGTGTACAAAGTCACCAGTAGTTTTACATGAACCCTCAGAGGGACACTGTGGGCTTATCAAGTGGTCCATGGTCGGTTCTCAAAGTGAGGTCGGGACCCTCAGAGGGACACTGTGGGCTTATCAAGTGGTCCATGGTCGGTTCTCAAAGTGAGGTCGGGGGACCCTCAGAGGGACACTGTCGGCTTATCAAGTGGTCCATGGTCGGTTCTCAAAGTGAGGTCGGGGGACCCTCAGAGGGACACTGTGGGCTTATCAAGTGGTCCATGGTCGGTTCTCAAAGTGAGGTCGAGGGACCCTCAGAGGGACACCGTGGGCTTATCAAGTGGTCCATGGTCGGTTCTCAAAGTGAGATCGGGGGACCCTCAGAGGGACACTGTGGGCTTATCAAGTGGTCCATGGTCGGTTCTCAAAGTGAGGTACATCCTCAAAGTCCCTCCTTCCCAAACAAAGACGAACCAACCAAGGGTGCACAAGGCAGCGGTGTGCGATGGACTAGAAATATCCATTTAAAACTATTGGTCATGTACACACAAACTAAGGCTCCTGTACACAGTGTTTGGTCTCAATTGTGTGAGCAGCTAAAGGGCAGACAACGGCCTAGAACAACCTAATGGTGCCTATTAAGACTCTAGTACACCCTTTGGCCTCGACAAGCCTGATCATCCTACTATAGCTAGTACCCCCCTCACCAACTTTCTGCTCCCACTTGATAAGCCCAGTGTCCCTCTGAGGGTCCCCCGACCTCACTTTGAGAACCGACCATGGACCACTTGATAAGCCCACGGTGTCCCTCTGAGGGTCCCTCGACCTCACTTTGAGAACCGACCATGGACCACTTGATAAGCCCACAGTGTCCCTCTGAGGGTTCATGTAAAACTACTGGTGACTTTGTACACGCCTGTGTACATTTCCCATAGATTCTATGGGACTTGAACACTTGCTCCTGCCCTTCGTGTACACGGTCTGTGCCGTGTCCCCTCAGAGGGACAATGTGGGCCCCCCGACCTCACTTTGAGAACCGGCCATGGACCACTTGATAAGCCCACAGTGTCCCTCTGAGGGTTCATGTAAAACTTAAAACTATTGCCCGTGTACACAGTGGTTAATCGCATGTGCAAGGATCTACAGAGCTGGCTGGAGCAGCCTGGTGGAGTCTGGTGCAGTCCTGTCTACCCTGGTCTGGCCTATTCAAGCCAGATCTGGACAGTAATGGCCTGGTGGAGTCATCTAACTACCCCCTTTCCCCGGTCTATACTCCTACTCGGCAGGACTGGGCTGGACTTAGGTTTGCTGGACTCTGTTGGGCTCTGGGGGGCTGTATTGGGCTCTGGTGGGCTGTGCTGTTCTGTGCTGGGCTCTGTTGGGCTATACGATGCAGTACAGTACTAAAGCCTAGACATGTTCATGTAAAACTATTGGCCGTGTACACAAAGTCATGTAAAACTATTGCCTGTGTACACAGTGGCTTTTTCCTTGACCTTTCGAGTTAGGAGTGTCGTAGAGACACGAGACCGGGTTTGTTGGATTCAGCGTCAAAAAGTAAGTCAGAATAAGTGTCTTTTATCCGAATGAATGTGTAATCGTGTTGGTGGCGTGCAAATTTCGTGTCTTTTTCGCAATCATAAAGGGTTCAAAGTGTCGGAGAGACACGAAACCCATTCCATCGGATCAGGCATCCTTCAAATATGAAAAGTGTTTCCTGCGTAAAACAAACAGATTTTTTTAGATTTTTTTATTGATTTTAAGGACAAAAATCCGGGTTTCGGTGTCTTTTTCGCAATCGTAAAGGGTTCAAAGTGTCGGAGAGACACGAAACCCATTCCATCAGATCGGGCATGCTTCAAATATGAAACGTGTGCCCTGCCTGAAACAAAACATATTTTTTTGATTTTTTTATTCATTTTAAGGACAAAGGGCCTGTTTTGACGCCTAAAACGACCCTTTTCCTTGACCTTTCGAGTTAGGAGTGCCGTGTACACAGGATCTACAGAGCTGGCTGGAGCATGGAGCAGCCTGGTGGAGTCTGGTGCAGTCATCTAACTACCCCCCTTCCCTGGTCTATACTCCTATTGGGCAGAACTGGGCTGGACTTAGGTTTGCTGGAGTCTATTGGGCTCTGGTAGGCTGTATTGGGCTCTGGTGGGCCGTGTTGTGCTGTGATGGGCTCTGTTGGGCTACACGAGACAGTACAGTACTAAAGCCTGAACATGTTCATGTAAAACTATTGGCTGTGTACACAAAGTCATGTAAAACTATTGCCCGTATATACAGGGGTTAATTATTATAATTGAATTTAAGGACACAACTGTTCAAGTGTGGAGAGCTACAGAGCTGGCGAGAGCCTAGTGCAGTGTTCCAGACGGATCCAGCCTCATATACTCCCCTTATAAGTCAGTGGTTCAACTATGGGACCCCTAGAGGGGTCTCCATACTCCCCTTATAAGTCAGTGGTTCAACTATGGGACCCCTAGAGGGGTCTCCAAATGATCTTGGGTGGTCCCAAATGTTTAGCTTAATGTGAAACATTGTTTTTCCACTCAACAGTATACAGAGGCTATCTGCACATTTCTAAAGAGACAATTTAAGGACTTTTTAATACTTTTAAAATGATAAATTAAATATTAGGGGCAGAAATTGTGAAAATATCAGATCTACATGCTCACGCCGCCCTGCGTTGTGAGGTGTTGTGAGCATGTAGATCTGCTATTTTCACAAGGCCGTGTTTTACAAAATGTAACGCCTCAACTCTTTGTCCAAACAGTGAGGCATTGTGAGCTTGAAGATTAGCTATTTTCGCCATCTGTTGGAACCAAGTCAAATAAATGCAAGGCCTACAATTCTCTGTCTGTCTGTCTGTCTGTCTGTCTGTCTGTCTGTCTGTCTATCTGGCAATATCCTCAGGGTGTCCAGTCAAAACACCACAAAACTGACATTCAAGGAGTAGTTCACCCCCAAAATGACTTATTTTTTCAATGTATTACTCACGCCATGGAGACTTGAGTTCAATAGAAAAAAAGTCACTTTGGGGGTGAACTACTCCTTTAATGAAATGTTTTTCTTCTCTTCACCCACACCAAATGATCACCACTCTGTTTTGTTACACACGTGTGGTTCTAAAGATGAAAGAAAAATGCAGGGCATTCACAATCCGGCTAATTAAACAACAAACAAATTGGAATTATCAGAAATATTAGTTAGTCGCACGCATACTGTACCAACAAAACACAGTAAGTCCAAATGGAAAACAAATACACTTGCACTGATCTGAAACATTCTCTCCCAGTGAACTTGACTGACCAGGGAACAAAGACAGACTGGTGCCACTCATCAAGCAGAAGCCACTGATCAAAAGAAGGCACTAATTGACCACACCTGGCTTGGTGGCCTGAGTGGTGTAGTATAGTGTGTTGACAGCAAGGCTTATGCAGGCCAACCTACTCTGTCCCTGGCATGTGCAAGGTGCTTGTAGATCTGTGAGGTGCTTGTAGATCTGCTGTATTGGGTTTTTTAACTAGTTTGAAGTGTTGGTGCCGTGCTGTGACAGCTTGAAGCAGGGATGGCTCCCCACAAACCCAATTGTGATGAAAAATATTTATGAAATAAATAAATGAAATATATATATATATATATATATATATATATATATATATATATATATATATATATGTATATATATATATATATATATGTATATATATATATATATATATATATATATATATATATATATATATATATATATATATATATATGTGTGTGTGTGTGTGTGTGTGTGTGTGTGTGTGTGTGTGTGTGTGTGTGTGTGTGTGTGTGTGTGAAAGACAACTGACTTTTATGTAAACCATACTATATGGACAGTTTGTTCTGCATGTCACTATGCTGGAAAGTGTCCTAATCGGGAGATAAGCCCTGGGGGTCCCTGGAGGGGTGGAGGTTGTGGATTGGCAGGCAAGGAGTGTGTGTGCAAAGTTTGGCATTGAGTAATATGCTGGCTGTGTACACATGTTCACAGCGGCGTCAGTTCAGGAAAGGCTAAGGTATGGCAACATGACTGGTGTCTTGCAAGACACCAATCATGTTGCCATACCTTAGCAACAGGCACGATGAAAAGTACATTTAATTATTTCCCCCCTGTAGCCAACGTATGGATAAGCCCACAGTGTCCCTCTGAGGGTCCCCCGACCTCACTTTGAGAACCACCACGGACCACTTGATAAGCCCACAGTGTCCCTCTGAGGGTTCATGTAAAACTACTGGTCGTGGACACCACCTAGGGCCTGTGTACATATGGCTCTCTGCTGCCCCCCATTAAGAAACTATAGACGGCACAGACCGTGTACACGAAGGGCAGGAGCAAGTGGTCAAGTCCCATAGAATCTATGGGAAATGTACGAAGTTGTGTACAAAGTCACCGGTTGGTCCACGAGCCATAGTTTTTTCCATTGTAGCTCCCTACAGTGTACACGACTATGATTATTATTATTATTACCCACCCTTATTATTATTGCAACCGAAGGTCGCAGTTTACCATGAGAAATGTTTATTATTATTGTGACTGCCTGATGTCCCCTGATCCCTGATGTCATCAATATTAAGCCCATACATATTTTCGTCAGTCTCATGTGGTCTATGACGTTAGACAGCTATGATGTCAGACGTCAGTCATCTCCATATTTGGGAAAATATGGCCACATTTTGTCCAACTTAAACAACCATCCAGGTCTGTGCATTTTTTTTTGTCAAAGTTGATCCCATGCCAAAGCACCAGCGCTCGCCCAGGGGGACTGCCCCATAGGTCGAACTCCTGTTGGGTCGAACAGCGTCGGCAGGTTAGATATTCACCCGCGAGCGTCGGCAGGTTAGATAATCACCCACGTCACGGTTACTGAGGTTAGGTTTAGGGTTAGAGTTAGGCATAGTTTTACTGAGGTTAGGTTTAGGGTTTGGGTTAGAGTTTGGTGATCGATCCAAAGGTTGTTCGACCTAATGACATGTTACCTCGCCCAGCAGTCTGCTGTCACCCAGGCGGATGCACGCACACATCCATGTGCACGACACGATAGACACGACCCCCCTCTCGCCCTTAGGGCGTCTTATAGAGACTCAACACTCACATAAACAATCATACTGTGAACACACAGCTGTTGTAGCGAGGCAGATAAAGTGCATATTACAGGTGAATCGTTCACTTGCGGATACAAGCACCAAAACTGGCACACATACTCCTTAGGCATTGCTCTTTTCAGAAAACCATCTGGCCAAAAAAAAAATCAAGATGGCGGCCAATTTTCATGATGGCCGCCATTGAATATACAGTAATCTTGCATTCCGCAATAAAATCCCATAGACTTGTCCTATTTGAATAATTTTGGTGTCAAATCATACATTTATCACTATGTAGAATCCAAATTTGGACCCATGGACTTACTCAATGGCTTCCTTGTACCATATATCAGTCCCAGAATCTTAATATTCTGCTAATAGTGTGGTGCGATGCGTCCAAAAAACAGCTCCCGTAGGATTTTTGTGCTAAAATTTATCTTTTTGCAGATCCTGGTTCTATAGAGTCCAAACTATGAGAAAATGATGGGTGTCAACTTTTCCGGACCCCCACCCCCTTTCTGGGGGTCATCTAGTTTGGGACCTGCATGCCAGAACAGTACGCCAGCCAGTTAATGTCCAATTTTCTTAATATTAGGGTTGTTTTGTAGGTTTTAAAACATTCTGAGTTCATTTATTACACTTTTGAAGCAGCCAGAATAAGCTTTCTGACTTTTGGTTGGGGTCTTTCCTCACCTGGGACCCCCCAGATGGACCCCTGAGCCTTTCTCAGTACTCGCTCTGCTCCTGCTCCAGAACAATGTCATATTAGATCATAATTGAAGCATAAACTTTTTTTCTGAAAACAAAAAAAAAATTAGTAACAAATACCAGGGGTCTTCCACAGGGGCTTCGGGACCCCTGGGGGTCCTCGGAGTTACTACCTAGTGTGATAAGAAGTGTACTTCTAAGGATTTCTTTGCTAAAATGTATTTTTTTACTGCTTTGGCTTTTATAGGGACCAAACTGTCAGAAAATGATGGGTGTCAGATTTTCCTGACCCCAGCCCCCTTTCTGGGGGGTCATCTATGTTAGGACCTCGCAGAACAGTATGTCAGCCAGTTAATGTCCAATTCTCATAATATTAGAGTTGTTTTGAAGGTTTTAAAACATTCTAAGTTCATATATTGCACTTTTGAAGCAGCCAGAATAACCTTTATGACTTTTGGTGGGGGTCTCTCCTCACCTGGGACCCCCGGAATGACCCCTGAGCCTATCTCAGTACAGTCCTTGCTCTGCTCCTGCTCCAGAACAATTAGATCATACTTGAAGCATAAAAGCTTTTGTACCTGTACCTGGGCTCTGTAGCTAATACCAGGGGTCTTCCACAGGGTCCGGGACCCCCAGGTGTCCTCAGCGTTACTACAGGGGGCCATCCAAACGGCTGTTTACCCATATATGGAGACCCCCTGGTACCCATATATGGAGGTCCATGTACTGTATATGGAGATATGCTGTGAGAGCCCAAACATGCTTACTCAGTTATTTGTTATGTGAAAGTACTATGATGTCCATGACAACTGGCAACATACCCTTTTATGCCCATACATGGAGATCCCTGTCTGTAGAACCAGTCACACAGATATGGGCTGTCTTGGCCATCTGTCTTGGCCATATACAGTATGGATTCTGTTAGTGTGGTATGTGGCCAATGTGGCCTCCATATATGGGCATTCCCATATGAAGTCCTGTTAGATATGGGCTTAATATTGAAGACATCAGGTAACTCCATATATGGACCTTGTCATACATCTTGAATCTATGACCTCAGCATCAAAGGCTGGATTGGGGTATGTCCCTGTGACAAACTATTATCATGTCCACTAGGGGTACTTAATGTACATCAAGCAGCCTCACAGAAACAGGACATAGACTCCTGCCCTATGAGCCTCAGGGCTGGGCAGTGGGTTGCCTTTGGCCAAAGACAGAACTTAAAGTGGATTCTGTTCATGACCTGTGTTGCACTCTTGCAGAAAAGAGCAAAGGGATGCTCTTCTTCCATGCCTTCACTGGCTGCGATGTTGTTTCAGCATTCCGCGTAAAGGGGAAGAAGTCTGCGTGGCAAACCTGGAATGTTTGTGATGAGGCTTCTGGTGTCTTCAGCAAACTCAGCCATTACCCACCTGTAGTGGATGATGAAGACCTGAAAACCTTGGAGAAGTTTGTGGTCATGATGTACGACCGATCCAGCACAGCTGAAGGTGTCAATGATGCGAGGTTGGACTTGTTTGCTCGGAAGCAGAGGCCATACGAAGCCATTCCTCCAACGCAAGCAGCACTGAAGCAACATGTGAAGCGCGCTTCCTATCAAGCGGCCTGCATCTGGAGTCAGTCAACAGTATGTCAACCAGAAATGCAGACTCCTGACAACTGGGGCTGGACCAAGAAAGGAGATCTGTGGCAGATTGATTGGACTGAGCTCCCACCCATTGCAGAGAGTTGCCAGCAGCTGACCAAGTGTGGATGCAAGTTGGAATGCTGCAGTCGATGCAAATGCTACCACTTTGGTCTGACCTGCACGGCACTGTGCAGCTGCAGGTGCGAGGTTTAGAAGCGTTGTAGTTTAGGCCTACTATACTATTGTACTATACTGCCTAGGCCCTAGAAAAAAAAAAAAAGAAAAGACAAAAAAAAAACTACCTCCTGCCTCGACGGGATCATCACCTTATCGTGGTGAGGCAGTTTGCGTGTCTCCATGACCCCCAGAGCTATGTCGGCAGGAGTCTTGTACTCCTGTACTCCTGGCAGGGTTACCCAAGTCGAAAAGGTCGAAGAATAGAGACTAGACAAAGAGTGATCCCACGGCGCTATTATATCTACCATGCATTTTAGCCGCGTCAGCCGCTGTGCATTGAAATCCGCTCTGTTGAGTTACTACATTACTACATTACCCCCCCCCCCCCCACACACACACACACACACACACACACACACACACACACACACACACACACTATAAACCTCTAACAATACTAAGATATACACTACCACCCATTTTATCCGAGTCAGACATAACACAAACCTCTAATTTAGCAGAATATTAGGATTCCGGGACTGATATATGGTACAAGGAAGCCAGTGAGTAAGTCCATGGGTCCAAATTTGGATTCTACATAGTGAAAAATGTATGATTTGACACCAAGATCATTCAAATAGGACAGGTCTATGGTATTTTATGGCGGCCATCTTGAAAAATGGCCGCCATCTTGAAATTTGATTTGGCCAGATGGTTTTATGAAAAGAGCAATCCCTAAGGAGTATGTGTGCCAATTTTGGTGCTTGTATCCGCAAGTGAACGATTATTTCTGTTATCTGCCCGGCTACCAGGTGTCCTCAGCGTTACTACAGGGGGCCATCCAAACGGCTGTTTACCCATATATGGAGACCCCCTGGTACCCATATATGGAGGTCCATGTACTGTATATGGAGATATGCTGTGAGAGCCCAAACATGCTTACTCAGTTATTTGTTATGTGAAAGTACTATGATGTCCATGACAACTGGCAACATACCCTTTTATGCCCATACATGGAGATCCCTGTCTGTAGAACCAGTCACACAGATATGGGCTGTCTTGGCCATCTGTCTTGGCCATATACAGTATGGATTCTGTTAGTGTGGTATGTGGCCAATGTGGCCTCCATATATGGGCATTCCCATATGAAGTCCTGTTAGATATGGGCTTAATATTGAAGACATCAGGTAACTCCATATATGGACCTTGTCATACATCTTGAATCTATGACCTCAGCATCAAAGGCTGGATTGGGGTATGTCCCTGTGACAAACTATTATCATGTCCACTAGGGGTACTTAATGTACATCAAGCAGCCTCACAGAAACAGGACATAGACTCCTGCCCTATGAGCCTCAGGGCTGGGCAGTGGGTTGCCTTTGGCCAAAGACAGAACTTAAAGTGGATTCTGTTCATGACCTGTGTTGCACTCTTGCAGAAAAGAGCAAAGGGATGCTCTTCTTCCATGCCTTCACTGGCTGCGATGTTGTTTCAGCATTCCGCGTAAAGGGGAAGAAGTCTGCGTGGCAAACCTGGAATGTTTGTGATGAGGCTTCTGGTGTCTTCAGCAAACTCAGCCATTACCCACCTGTAGTGGATGATGAAGACCTGAAAACCTTGGAGAAGTTTGTGGTCATGATGTACGACCGATCCAGCACAGCTGAAGGTGTCAATGATGCGAGGTTGGACTTGTTTGCTCGGAAGCAGAGGCCATACGAAGCCATTCCTCCAACGCAAGCAGCACTGAAGCAACATGTGAAGCGCGCTTCCTATCAAGCGGCCTGCATCTGGAGTCAGTCAACAGTATGTCAACCAGAAATGCAGACTCCTGACAACTGGGGCTGGACCAAGAAAGGAGATCTGTGGCAGATTGATTGGACTGAGCTCCCACCCATTGCAGAGAGTTGCCAGCAGCTGACCAAGTGTGGATGCAAGTTGGAATGCTGCAGTCGATGCAAATGCTACCACTTTGGTCTGACCTGCACGGCACTGTGCAGCTGCAGGTGCGAGGTTTAGAAGCGTTGTAGTTTAGGCCTACTATACTATTGTACTATACTGCCTAGGCCCTAGAAAGAAAAAAAAAAGAAAAGACAAAAAAAAAACTACCTCCTGCCTCGACGGGATCATCACCTTATCGTGGTGAGGCAGTTTGCGTGTCTCCATGACCCCCAGAGCTATGTCGGCAGGAGTCTTGTACTCCTGTACTCCTGGCAGGGTTACCCAAGTCGAAAAGGTCGAAGAATAGAGACTAGACAAAGAGTGATCCCACGGCGCTATTATATCTACCATGCATTTTAGCCGCGTCAGCCGCTGTGCATTGAAATCCGCTCTGTTGAGTTACTACATTACTACATTACCCCCCCCCCCCCCCCCCCCCCACACACACACACACACACACACACACACACACACACACACACACACACACACACACACACACACTATAAACCTCTAACAATACTAAGATATACACTACCACCCATTTTATCCGAGTCAGACATAACACAAACCTCTAATTTAGCAGAATATTAGGATTCCGGGACTGATATATGGTACAAGGAAGCCAGTGAGTAAGTCCATGGGTCCAAATTTGGATTCTACATAGTGAAAAATGTATGATTTGACACCAAGATCATTCAAATAGGACAGGTCTATGGTATTTTATGGCGGCCATCTTGAAAAATGGCCGCCATCTTGAAATTTGATTTGGCCAGATGGTTTTATGAAAAGAGCAATCCCTAAGGAGTATGTGTGCCAATTTTGGTGCTTGTATCCGCAAGTGAACGATTATTTCTGTTATCTGCCCGGCTATTGTGTTGTTTAGATGTTTTCATCTGTCAGTGTAGTAACACTTGATGTTTGTTATTTCAGATCAGCCTCCTGCAGATCAAGCCATCTACTCCATGGTGAAGACACCTGCAGGTTAGTTACTGTATCTATATACACAATGTACACAACTATCCTATTATACAACAGGCCACACCCATTCCACACCCACACGCCCAAATGTTAGGTTCGTTTAGTCATTTATTTGGCTAGCACTGCGCAATGTGCAATCTTTGCCGTCAATCAGGGTAATGTCCGCATTCCATTACTTAGGGCCATAGTCGCGTTCGTATTTCCTAAACGGCACTTCCTGCTGTGTTGTTGTGTGTGTTGATAGAAGACGTCCGGCCAGAAACACACTGCTACAAAACGTAGTTCTGTTTACTGTTGAGTGAGAAAACAACGTTGTACATTAAGTTACTTATCTGCTCAACCCACAGGTGTGAGCGACTATATGTGAGGGTGGCTTTGAACCTCTAGCATAAGCCTACACACAAATGACACAATGTACACAACCATATACACACGCCGAAACGTGTTTGTTGTTTGCTGGCTGCTTTGCAGCATTACCTGCCGACCTTATTATGAAATAAAAAAAGAGCCTTTAAGGACTATTCCGGAGTGCTGGTGTTCTCTTTTGAGACTGTTCTTGTAAATGTACACAACTAGCCTACTGTATACAGTACTGTAAATGCTGGTGATGCAGTACTGTAAACTACAGATTGAGGGTTCACTCATCAGCCTGGTTTACATAAAGGAGATCATATTAGTCATATTCAGATCATGTTTAAAAACTAATAAGAAAAGTGTGTGTGTGTGTGTGTGTGTGTGTGTGTGTGTGTGTGTGAGTGTGTGTGTGTGTGTGTGTGTGTGTGTGTGTGTGTGTGTGTGTGTGTGTGTGTGTGTGTGTGTGTGTGTGGTTTGAAACAGTTTTTTCTAAGTTTGTCAGTTAGAGCAAACATGTTGTCCCTAACTGGCACTGTAGCCCAGGAAAAAAATATTAATCAGTGATAAACATGTGTTGGTCATTAATCAGTGATAAACATGTGTTGGTCATTAATCAGTGATACACATGTGTTGGTCATTAATCAGTGATAAACATGTGTTGGTCATTAATCAGTGATAAACATGTATTGATCATTAATCAGTGATAAACATGTATTGATCATTAATCAGTGATAAACATGTGTTGGTCATTAATCAGTGATAAACATGTGTTGATCATTAATCAGTGATAAACATGTATTGATCATTAATCAGTGATAAACATGTGTTGTGTAACAGAGCCAGGTCCCAGTCAGAGTGGAGATGGAACCTATTCTACTGTGAAGAAACCTGGGAAACGCAAGAAGAAGACAAGTATTATTATTATTATTATTATCTTACATACAGAACAGAATTAGTGACACTATACTGAAACATAATAAAACACATATACATGTTTGACTAAACAAGATATAAAGTTTACAGAAATGTCCTTTTCTATGTTCCCATATGGGGAATACAATGAAATATTCTGATTTAGCTGGCTAGACGTATGGGGAATGTATTAGGCCTCTTACTAGTATTCCCCATCTTTGGAAGCATAAAAAATGACATTTCAGTCCATTTCCTACCTTGTTTAGTCAAACAGATGTTTCAGTATAGTGGTGTCTGCCATCTTTAAATACTTATCATTTTCTCTTAAATACCATCTTTTTATACTTTTTGTTTTCACACTTTGGAAACAAATGCCTTAACATTGAGCTGGCCTCAAAGTTAAGCTGCCCACTGGACCTGTATCTGTCTGGGGGCACAGGATTTTATTTTCTTATTATTACTGTGACTGCAAACAGAGAGACACTAGAGAGGAGTTTTGAAAGACAAACTACTGAGAAGCGTCACATCGAGATGCTTGTAGATCGGCTATTCTCAAATAGCCGAAATGTATCTCTCAACTGATTTAGTGCTACACTTGGAACAAAACAGAGAGGGCGCTGTTTGTTGTGCTATACTAGGGCCCAGTTTGACATTATGTTTTATTATGCAATAAACATATTACATATGTTTATTTCAGATCGGCATCCTGCAGATGAAGACCTCTACCCCATGGTGAAGAAACACCCAGGTGAGTTACTGTATCTATACAATGTACACAACTATCCTATTACAACAGGCCTAATTCAACACCCATTCCACAACCCCATGCCCATATGTTAGGTCTTTGTTAGTTAGGAGGCGTCGTTGATTGGCTAACACTGCTCACGTGCCTCCAAAGTACAGTTAGCAAAAAAACCCTCTTGCTGATGACGCCAAGAATAGCATTTTATTGCAGTGACTATAAAAAGGATGCCTTATGATATACAACACTGGGCACCCCGAGCGCACTGACCAGTACAAACTAATACGTGAGGGCGCCTCCAGTAGCCATGGTGGGCATTTTGGAACACGGCTTTGGTGACTAGAAACTGGTCTCTTCATTGAATCAGGTTCAGCAATGTGATTAAAAACTATAAGTTGTGTATTTATCTGAATGGAGGAACATTAACATGCTGTCCCTAACTGGCACTGCAGCCCAGGACATGCACCCCTGCCCCCCACAAACACCCCCAACTACGGTACAGGTGAATACCACATAGGCTCAGTTTAGCCCCCACCCCCACGAAAAAACGATACAACATCAAATACCATCGCAGTTATAAAAACACTATATGTACAGGGTAGGGTAAACAAGGTAAGGGTGGGGTGGGGCCAAGGTAAGTGGGTGGGTGTGCTTACTTCTGGCCTGTCTATGGGAGAAGTGATAACTACCTCCTTCTCTGGCCTCCTGAAAGGTGAGTTTACCTGTCTATGGGAGAAGTGATGACTACCTCCTTCTCTGGCCTCCTGAAAGGTGAGTTTTCACCTGTCTATGGGAGAAGTGATAACTAGCTCCTTCTCTGGCCTCCTGAAAGGTGAGTTTTCCTGTCTATGGGAGAAGTGATAACTAGCTCCTTCTCTGGCCTCCTGAAAGGTGAGTTTTCACCTGTCTATGGGAGAAGTGATAACTAGCTCCTTCTCTAGCCTCCTGAAAGATGAGTTTTCATGGCAGTTTTGAAGCAGGCCTTTGCACCTGGCAGATGACCTAATATAAGTCTATTTGTGTCACCTTTGCGTCATTCTCTCTTATAAGAACCTGTAGTTCAGCACTGTGACCACAAACGGTCCACGTCCTGTTCTAAATGCAGTCTGAGAGTGTGAAAAAAACAGGAAAGAGAAAACAGTGAGAATCTGTGGGGGAGGGGGGGAAGGGGGGGGGGGGGGGCATCAAGACCACTGTGGCATTAAGTAAAAGTATCAATACTGCAATGTATAAATACTCTGTTACAAGTAGAAGTTCGGAATTCAAAATTTACTTGATTAAAAGTACAAAAGGGGAGCGTGTCGCTGTTAATACATGTCATCTTTTCGACACCCGACTCTAACCTTAACCTCTGTGGAGTGAGACTCTAACCCTCACCCTGACCTTAACCTCTGTGGAGTGAGTCACTAACCCTCCGGTCGAAATGATGGTCGTTCGAAAGAGCGCAATTTTCCCCTACACAAGTATTGGCATCAAAATGTACTTAAAAGTACAAAATTTCACAAGTTTTCCAATGAATAAAATCCACACGACACATGTAGATTGTAGATTGTCTATTTTCAAATGGCCGAAATGCATATAGGACTGAAGTTATTTGTAATTATAATCAAAATCTACAAAGTAACTAAAGTTGTCATATAATTGTAGTGGAGTAAAAGTACAATATTTGCCTCTGAGATGTAGTGGAGTAGGAGTAAAAGTATTGAAATTTGGAAATACTCAAGTAAATTACAAATACCTCCAAATTGTACTTAAGTACAGTACTTGAGTAAATGTACTTAGTTACTTTACACCACTGCTGTGTGGCCGTAAGAGATGTAGGGCCTAGGCAACGCACGCACACACACAAATACATGCATGCACGCGCGTACACACCCACACACACGCGCGCGCACACACATGCACGCATGCACCTATAGTGCATCCACTTCCCGTGCATGAGCATCTACTGTTTCACAATCCCCCTCCCCCTCCCCCATGTGAAAGCTAGCAGCTCCGTCCAACCTAAAGGACAACTTTTTTACTACAAGGGTTCATATTCTAGATTGTAATTAAAGAAATTAAAAGATTGGTTTAAAAATGTTTTCATTTACTGCTTTTTATCGTTTTAAAGATTTTAATGATTTCAATTTCAGTTGTTGGGGGCATGCGTACAAAGTGGCTAAATACAGTTTGTCTTTTTAGACACAATAAGTCCATTCCCAAGATAAAAAGCAATCTTTCATGGGCAGATGTGACTTATGGGGGCTAGTAGTGTTACTGTATATAGTAATACATTCTGGCTTATTGTGTCTAAAAATACATATTTAACTACTTGTACTCATGTCCCCACCCACTGAAATTAAAAAAGGTAAATGTGCTAAAACGATAGAAAGCAGTAAATGAAAACTTGTCTTTTCTCTCATTACAATCTAGAATATGAACCCTTGTTTGTCCTTTAACCACAGCACTTCTATGAAAACAACCAACAACCAATCACTTCACTGCTCTGTATGCAGACTTAAACATGTTTTTAACAATAGATGGACTTATTGATGCCTTATGTGTTTTTAAACTACACGTTTTCTTACATTGTGTGCCGTTATTGTTATTGTGTTAATAAATTGTGTGTTGTGTCTTTTTATTGTGTTACAGATGCAAATGTTTGAGTGAAGAACAGAGAAGAATTCATGGTGAAACTACAAGGTCACTGCAACAATATCAATCTGGAGTTTTTAAACACATTATGCTAGGGCTGATCAATCTGGAGTTTTTAAATAGATATTTATCTCACTTTCAAACATGTTTGAGGTCATTTTAACTTCTTCTCAGGCTTTTGTGAAAAAAAAGACAAAAATAAAAAAAGAAAGAATGAAAGGCCACCCCCTCATCAGCCAACTCAAACCCTCATCACTCAACCCCACCATGAGAGACAAGGCCTTCTGCTCAGCTGCTGTGAAACAGCGCCCTCTCTGGCCATCTGAGAGAACAACAGTCTGTAGACCTTTGTTTTCAGCAAGACATTTTTTAAGCCCTTTGTGTTTTTAAACTTGAACTTTCTCTTAGCTGTGTGTACAGATCCATCTAAAACAAAAATAGAAGATTGTGCAAAAGTACATTTTCTCGAAACTTTAAGATCTTTTTTGAAACTTTCACATGTTAAAGATACATTGCACATGCAGTGAATTATTCCAAACCCAATACGATTTTGAATTGTTATGGCAGACAGCTCATCCATCCATCTCCATCCATCTTCAACCGCTTATTCGGAATCGGGTCGCGGGGGTAACAGTTCCAACTGAGACTTCCAGATTTCCTTATCCTGCGCAACTTCCTCCACTCCCTCTGGGAGTATACCGAGGCGTTCCCAGGCCAGTCTGGAGATATAATCCTTCCATCTGGTCCTAGGTCTGCCACGGGGTCTCCTCCCAGTGGGACGTGCATTGAGGACCTTCCTAGGAAGGCGCTCGGGGGGCATCCGTACTAGATGCCCGAACCACCTAAGCTGACTCCTTTCCAAGTGAAGGAGCAGCGGTTCTACTCCAAGTCTCTCTCGGGTGATTGAACTTCTCACCCTATCTCTAAGGGAGATACCCGCCACCCTTCTGAGAAAACTCATTTCGGCTTCTTGTACCCGAGACCTTATACTTTCGGTCATGACCCACACTTCATGACCATAGGTGAGAGTGGGAACGAAGATTGCTTGAAAGACAGAGAGCTTTGCCTTACGGCTCAACTCTTTTTTCTTCACAACAGTGCGATTCAGCGTCTGCAAAACCGCTCCTGCTGCTCCGATTCTCCGGCTGATCTCCTTCTCCGTCTTCCCCTTTCTCTCACTTGTGAACAAGACCCCGAGATACTTAAACTCCTTCACCTGGGGTAAAGTCTCATTCCCTACTTGGACTGCACAATCCATCGGTTCCCTGCTGAGAACCATGGCCTCAGACTTAGAGATGCTGATCCTCATTCCGGCCGCTGTACACTCGACTGCGAACCGATCCAGTGAGAGCTGAAGGTCTTGGACCGATGGTGCCATCAGGACCAAGTCATCCGCAAAAAGCAGTGACTCAACCCTTAGCTCACCAAGCCTTATACCTTCTCCACCACCACTTCGCCTCGAGATCCTGTCCATGAAAATCACAAACAGGATAGGTGACAAGGCGCAGCCCTGGCGGAGGCCAACCCCCACCAGAAAAGAATCCGACTTATTACCGAGCACACGGACACAGCTCTCACTTTGGGCATACAGAGATTGGATGGCCCTCAACAAGGACCCCCTCACTCCATATTCCCGCAACACCTCCCACAGAACCTCCCGGGGGACCCGGTCATATGCCTTCTCCAAATCTACAAAACACATGTAGACCGGATAGGCATACTCCCAGGCCTTCTCCAGGATCCCTGCCAGAGTGAAGAGCTGGTCAGTTGTTCCCCGACCAGGACGGAATCCACATTGTTCCTCTTGTATCTGAGGTTCGACTATCGGCCGGACCCTCCTTTCCAGTACCTTGGCGTAAACTTTCCCGGGGAGGCTGAGCAATGTGATACCTCTATAATTGGCACACACCCTCTGGTCCCCCTTTTTAAAAAGTGGAACCACCACCCCGGTCTGCCACTCCCTCGGCACTGTCCCAGACTTCCACGCAATGTTGAAAAGACGTATCAACCAAGACAGCCCCTCAACATCCAGAGCCTTCAGCATTTCTGGACGAATCTCATCAACCCCCGGGGCTTTGCCACTGTGGAGTTGTTTAACTACCTCAGTGACTTCCTTCCGGGAGATCGACATCAACCCTCCATCATCCTCAAGCTCTGCTCCTGTCAGGGAGGATGGGTTTGATGCTATTGGGTTTAGGAGTTCCTCAAAGTGTTCCTTCCACCGCCCTACAACTTCCTCATTTGAAGTTAGCAGATCCCCATCCTTGCTGTACACAGCTTGGATGGTTCCTCGCTTTCCCCTCCTGAGGTGTCGTATGGTCTTCCAGAACAACTTTGGTGCCGCCCGAAAGTCCTTCTCCATGGACTCCCCGAACTCCTCCCACACCCGCTGCTTAGCCTCAGACACCGCTGTGGCTGCTGCCCTTCGGGCCTGTCGGTACCCTGCAACTGCCTCCGGAGTCCCTTGGGATAACATACCCCGATAGGACTCCTTCTTCAGTCGGACGGCTTCCCTGACCACCGCTGTCCACCAGGGTGTTCGAGGGTTACCGCCCCTTGAGGCACCTAAGACCTTCTGACCACAGCTCACAGCTGCAGCTACAGCAATAGAGGCTTTGAACATTGCCCATTCCTGTTCAATGTCCCCAACCTCCACAGGGATATCAAAGAAGTCCCGCCGGAGGTGAGAGTTAAATTCCTCCCGGACAGAGTTCTCCTCCAGACGTTCCCAGTTCACCCGCACTACCCGCTTGGGTTTGCCGGGTCTGTCCAGAGGTTTCCCCTGCCATCGGAACCAACTCACCACCAGATGGTGATCGGTTGACAGTTCTGCCCCTCTCTTCACCCGAGTGTCCAGAACATACGGCCTCAGATCAGCTGATACGATTACAAAATCGATCATTGACCTTTGGCCTAGGGCGCTCCGGTACCAGGTACACTTATGAGCGTCCTTATGCTCGAACATGGTGTTTGTTATTGTCATTCCATGACTAGCACAAAAGTCCAACAACAAATCACCACTCGGGTTCAGATCAGGGAGACCGTTCCTCCCAATCACGCCACTCCAAGTGTCACTGTCATTGCCCACGTGTGCGTTGAAGTCCCCCAGTAGGACTACGGAATCCCCCACAGGTGCCCCATGCAGGACCCCATGCAGGGTATCCAAGAAGGCCGAATACTCTGAGCTGCTGTTTGGAGCATATGCACAAACAACAGTCAGAGTTTTCCCCCCTCCAACCCTAAGGCGGAGGGAGGCGACCCTCTCGTCCACTGGGGTAAACTCCAACGTAGCAGAGCTCAGCCGGGGACTTGTGAGTATCCCCACACCCGCCTGAGCCCTCACACCTTGGGCAACTCCAGAGAAGAACAAGGTCCACCCCTTGTCCAGGACTTTGGTTCCAGAGCCTTTGCTATGTGTGGAGGTGAGCCCCACCAGATCTAATTGGTAACGCTCCATCTCACACACAAGCTCAGGCTCCTTCCCCATCAGCGTCGTTAGGTTCCACGTCCCCAGGGTCAGTCTCTGCTGCCCAGGTCCGGTCCTCCTAAAGACTACGTTGTCACTGCCACCCATCTGGCAGCGCACCCGACCCCACTGTTTCCGACCGCGGGTGGTGGGCCCACGTGGCGGCGAAAATGTTTCCACGTAGCTTCTTCGGGCTGAGCCCGACCGGGCTCCGTGGTAAGCCCGGCCACCAGGCGCTCGCTGTCGAGCCCTACCTCCGGGCCTGGCTCCAGAGGAGGGCCCCGGGCTTCCTCCGGGCCAGGTCACACATTTTCGTTTTAGCTTTTTCATGGGGTGTTTTTGAACCATACTTTGTCTGACCCCTCCCCCGAGACCACTCTGTCATGGGAGACCCTTCCAGGAGCACTAGGCTCCAGACAGCACAGCTCTCGGGTTCACTGAGGCACGCAAACCTCTCCACCACGATAAGGTGACGGTTCGTTGGAGAAGGCAGACAGCTCATGAATATCAAAATAAAATGTCAAAATATTACAATATTACAGGAGACCACTCAAAACAAGGATTTATAATAGAGAAATGTCAACCTTCTGAAGTCAGAGTTGCTTGAAGTCCAGTGGGAAGTTTCTGCAGTCACTTATGATTTGGGCTGCTAGGGCATCTGCAATGATTATTATTATTTTTTTTTACACACACACACACACACACACACACACACACTAAATTTATGCGAAAGTATGTTAATCTTTTATTCTAAATCAATTAAAAACCCAAATAAATCATAATGGTATTGCATTAAACAGACTGCAGCTGATGGGTATAAGGATCTGCTAAATTGACTTAACATGATTACTGTTGTGTCCACCTTTATGCTTTACTTATACTTTGTATTTTTTGTTACATCAACAGGGAAGGACCTTGTAGCCAATATAGCCGATATTGTAGCCAATGTTTGTAAATATGCGATTAATTGCGATTAAAATAATTCATCGCGATTAACATAACAGTGAGTTAATTGTGATTAATTTAGTTAATTCGGACAGCACTAATATATATATATATATATATATATATATATATATATATATATATATTAGGTGGATCTGTAGTTGAGAGGGGGGGGGGGGGTCTCTGATCATTGATCTGAATTTAAGGAGGAGGGTTGTAAGCTTAGGCACAGTGCCAGCATTGACTGGCACACTGGCACAAGTGTGGTGTGGGAGAGAGGATTTATATTTCACAATCAAATGTTTGTTTAAACATGGTCAATAAGTCACCTAATTTGCAGCAAATGTCATCATGCACATAATTCTACATTCTACTCTGAACTGGAGATAGTTCAGAGTCGGGGTGGTAAAAGGATAGCCCCTCGGTCCCGTACCTGGGGGAGCAGAGAGATATTACCCAAATATACTGTATATATGGGGGTTCCATTATCCATACCTTTGGTTACCTTGTAGGCCAACATCACTGGGCTGGCTTCCTTTAAAACAGGCCTGAAAATATATTTTCAGGAGGACAATGGGAGGTTTCTACCATGTACATACAATGTTTTATATTTGTGATGATATTGGTGATATTTTTTTTAAACTATGTTGATGAATTGAATGTATAGGACCTCAATGGAAACAAGTCCACTAACACTTTTATGTATTATTCTTTTAGAAAAAGGCCAATCCATTCTCTCTCTGAAACCCATCTTTTCGTCAGAGTTCCAACTTTCCAACGAGCAGCTTTCACACCTCCAATTCAGATTAGTGCTTTTCAGAAGTTCAGAGTGATGTTATTGTGTAGTTGAACCGGAGCTTTCTGATGAAAGCTTTGGTTTCAGAGAGATAATGGACTGACAGGCCTTAAGTGTTTGACTGTACTGCTGTTTACATTTCTGTTTAGTAATATATTCAATATAGTAATATATTCAATCAATCATTTGTTTAGTAATATATTCAATATAGTAATATATTCAATCAATAATTTTTGTTTAGTAATATATTCAATCTATCATTTCTGTTTAGTAATATATTCAATATAGTAATATATTCAATCTACCATTTCTGTTTAGTAATATATTCAATATAGTAATATATTCAATGTATCATTTGTTTAGTAATATATTCAATATAGTAATTCAATCAATCAAAGAAATACAGGCTCGCAGCGCGTCACTATTTTGTAACATTTTGTAAAATTATTTAAAAAAAATCTTTAAAAACTATAGATTTAGAAGGCTCAGGTCTTACTCTTAAACGGGTTAAAACAGTTTTTTTAATATAAATGGCTTGTGTGTGTGCACGTGCGTGTGTGCGTGGGTGTGTGCATGTGTGTGCGCGTGTGCATATTTACAATCAAGTGAATAATACATGTAATACAAATGAATATGATTGGCTGTACATATTTTTTTACATATATATACTGTATATTTTCATATCACGTGCAGATATTTTTGAATAAAGACATTTCACAAACATAGTCCAGTTATAAAGAATGTTTCCCATACAAACCCTGAAATAAATAAAATAATAAATAAAATACTTCTACAAGATAGTGAGCCTATACAGTAGATCGGCAATGTTTTGGTGAATATGGACATATTATTTTATTGAGTCTAAAACTAACCTCAGCAAAGTCGATAACTTCACAGTCAAAGTGGGCGACACTGTAATCTAAAAAAAAAGACCAAATTACACAATTGTGTTGAATCCTAGAGGCAAATCTTCCCAGTGACACAATGACCACTAAGGTTGTAAGAAAAATAACTTGATTCTTTTACAGAGGATCGTCCCACTGGTCAGTAAAAATACTCTAGCAGGAGCACTCATTCAGCCCCACTTTGACTATGGAGTCCACGTATGGTATCGTAGCGCTACAAAGGCCTTGAAGACAAGCCTCCAAACAGCCTAAAACAAACTGATTGGGCTTCTGCTTAAACCTTCCATCTCGGGCTCACGTCACCGCTACTCACTTTCTAAGAGTGGGCTGGCTCAGAGTAGCTGACAGAGTGCAGCATCTTGCAATGGGCCTGGTCTACAAGATACACTACACCACTAAGATACCCATGTACCTGACTAAATACTGGTCTACAAGATACAGTACCTGACTAAATACTGGTCTGCAAGATACACTACACCACTAAGATACCCATGTACCTGACTAACTACTGGTGTACAAGATACACTACACCACTAAGATACCCATGTACCTGACTAAATACTGGTGTACAAGATACACTACACCACTAAGATACCCATGTACCTGACTAAATACTGGTCTACAAGATACACAACACCACTAAGATACCCATGTACCTGACTAAATACTGGTCTACAAGATACACTACACCACTAAGATACCCATGTACCTGACTAAATACTGGTCTACAAGATACACTACACCACTAAGATACCCATGTACACGATACACTACACCACTAAGATATCCATGTACCTGACTAAATACTGGTCTACAAGATACATACACCACTAAGATACCCATGTACCTGACAAACTACTTCCAAAACGTCAATGATGTCCACAATTACAACACCAGAGGCAGCTCCACAGACCACATCAAACCTAAATTTGGCTCAACCAATTGGTTAAATGTTGTTCTCTTACTGTGCCGCAAACATGTCCTGGCCTCTCTATTGTAAATACCATTTATTTTGCATGTTGTTTTTTACTGATTTTCTGCAATATATTTTATGCATAGTAGCCTACTGTGTTTTAATGTCATTCAATGTTAAAATAGGACCCCAATTGAAACACGCCCCCAAAAGGCTTTCTTGTGGTGTTTATCCTTTTAGTTGACCTTGTACCAGTGAACTGTACTGTCATGAAACTGTACATTTTCCTATGCAAACTTCTAATGAAGTCTTCAATCAGTCAGTCTATGAAATGGTTTTCCGATGACACCTGTTGGTTACATTGAGCAACTGCAGCCTTCAAGGAGTTACGGTCTCCAGACTGGAGCAGTTTTCTCTTCATATCATCTTCAGTTCACAATGTTTCAGAGTAGTTGTTGTTCATGTTGATACAACATTAATAAATGTACATAAATGTACACGTATGAAGCTCAGAATCAGTGTTATAATTTCAAATATATAAACTTTATTTAATCAGTAAAAATACATATTTTATTCACTGGCCAAAAGAAGCAGGATATTTCAGCAGTTCAATGAACAGTAAACACAACAAACACACTGACTACAGTCACCACTCCAACTGAAGTCTCTACTATAGTCCTGTTGACATTCATATCCACCACAATAACAGTAATAGTGGAAACAATAGGCTTTCTTGGAAAAATCCTTTTAGCAGACCTTGTATTGTACTGTACTACACTGTACCTGTTTCTGCAAAAAGTATTCAGTCAATCAATCAGTCAGTCAGTCAATTTATTTTTTTGGGCTAGAAGTCCAATCAGTGCCCTGTTCACAACAAAGCATGTGCATTACAAACTGGTTGTAAACAACAACATACCAACACGGTCCGTGTACCTTTTGATTTAACAAACGAAAAATGCTGTCGTTTTTCTTTTGTTGTTCTTAAGATTAAATCCAAAATCAAACCATCAAGAAGTACTCAGACCCAACACAATGAAAAAAAGAAGCACCTTGGTTAAGGCAAAAGACCCGCCCGCGGAAGCTTGTGATCTGGCTCAGCTCAAGCGGACATCGCTCGCTTTAAGTTGCTCGGCCGTGTCTCACGTGGATCAGGTCCGCTTGAGACGGCGTGCCTCCGTCGTCTCCACTTTAACCAAGGTGCTTTTTAGATACACGCGGACTGATAGACGGATAGACCTGCAAAAAAGGGACTCCCTTTCTTCCCTTGACTGCTACTATAGCGACAAGTTGGCTACGAAGCCGTTTGCTCGCCCGTATGACTGTGTCGCGTGCCAAAAATAGCAGATCTACAAGCTTGTGGCTCGTCAACCGTGAACCGCGTTGTGAACTTGTAGATCCACTGTTTTTCACTACAAGCTAAGCCTCGCCTCTGTAGTCTGTATTTGGTTAGAGCTGTCGCATTTCTTTTGAGACCAGGTCTCCCTCCAGCTGTTAATGATGCGTGATTTCTGCTGCTTCCGTAAACACGTTCACAATGCCGTTTTGCCGGTTTGGCTTACGAGACCGTCAACATTTTATAACACTGTATTATACCGTTAAACCGAAATACCGTACAACCCTAGAGATGACAGCACCACAGGATTTAGTGTACAGGGAGAAAAGGAGAGGGCCAAGAACGGATCCCTGGGGGACTCCGGTTTGGAGGGTGCGGGGGGGATGACAGCAAACCTTTCCATGAGCCCTGGTAGGTCTGGTCAGACAGGTAAGAGGAGAACCACTTTAGTGCCGTCCAGGTGATGTCTAGGTCAGCAAGGGTGTCCAGGAGCAGCTGGTGATTCACTGCCTGATGGAGGAAACACCAAACATACAGCCTTGTATTCCACACTGTTTGGTTCCATTCGTACACTATCAGAGTTACAGACCTGTAAGGGTCCATTTGGTTCCATTCGTACACTATCAGAGTTAAAAGGCCTGTAAGGGATCGATAGAAAATGACATTTTTTGGGTGAACTACTCCTTTAATGGACCACAATGAAAGCAGGTGTTTTAGGTCAGTCATCAGGGTTTCTCAGAGTGGGTGCTGTGATAAAGTCCAGAGGTTCTCAGAATACTTTAATATTTAGAATGTATCAATATCACTTCATGTTAACCACTTATTGCTCGCACTGTACTTCATTCGCTCTTTTTCAATCCACATCAAATCTCTTTGAAAGCCGATCCGTTGTGAGCTTGTAGATGTGCTATTCTTTTTGCAAATGTTCACCCCACAATAAAGATATTGGGGTTCAAGTGGTTAAACATCAAGCATACATCTGGTCTACATCTGGCCTACATCTGGCCTACATCTTTGCACAAAGCACTCTAAGTACGCCCAGGGTCACATTGGCTAATAGTCAGGGGATATTAATAACACCTGGGAATGAATTCTTTACCAAACGATTTCTTCACCAATGTGTTCGTAAAAAAAAAGAAAAAAAATCACACCCGTGTGAGGTGGAGCTGTGTGTGTGTGTGTGTGTGTGTGTGTGTGTGTGTGTGTGTGTGTGTGGATCATGTGTACCGATTTTTGTGACATTTGAAGAAAATATGTAGGAAAAGGAGCAAAAAGTGTGTTTTGGAGAAAATTCAAGATGGCTGTTAGGGACCGAGTTGGTCGGAAGGAGAGACACAGGAAACTCTTGATGTTGGTTTAAAATAATGTTCTTTTTTTTCTTTATTTTCTTTCTTTTTTTTTGTCTTTTTCTTTTAGTTTCAAATAAGGTATAATCAAAAAGGAATGCCAAACAAAAGGTGGGCCCAAAACAAAGGAGATCAAACAAAAGACCTAAACAAAGTGCTCAACTAAACAATACAACTGATCTCACCAGAATGATGGGTAAGGGGAACATATATAGGGACGGGTCGAACCACTATAAACAAGAGGGGGGGAATAAAAACAAAGCTGCAAATAACCCCTACAAATAACCCCTGTCTCCCCCCCAGTGCAGAGAGAGTGGTGCAGCCCCGTTGTCCCCATCATTGCTGCCGGATATGGAGCAGCTGGTCCCATTCTCTGGCCAGCCAATCATGTCCATTCTCCTTCCCCCAGAACTGGTGACTCAAAGAGATCTCAGTCAAAATCACACGCAAATAAATAAGCCACAACCAAACAATAATATGTTCATTCAAGTTGTGAGTGGTTATGTCACTTTGCATGTATATATATATAATGTACTATTGTGACTAGATCATTGAAATCAATAAGAAATAGAAAAGTCACCATTACAGTAGGCTGTCTCAATGTGAGGCTGCTGAGGCAGCCCTCACACACTCCCCCCCTTCGAAGCTCTCGCTGAAACAGCGAGAGAGATAATCTGAGGTCACGTTGAGTTTGCCGGGGATGTGCTGTATTGTAAAGCGGAAGGGTTGCATGGCCAAGTACCACCTTGTGATGCGGCCATTTGTGTCTTTCATCCGCTGCATCCATTGCAGGGCTTTATGGTCGGTCTGGATAATGAACTCCCTCCCCAGAAGGTAATACTTGAAAGAGTTGAGGGCCCACTTGATGGCCAGAGCTTCTTTCTCCACTGTAGAATAGCGAACCTCTCTCGGCTCCAGTTTGCGGCTGATGAATGCCAGGGGATGTCGGTCCTCCGGCGGGCCCTGGAGAAGCACAGCTCCGATCCCCCTCTCAGAGGCATCGGTTTGTAAAATGAACGGTTTTTCAAAGTCAGGACTGTACAGGACAGGGTTCTTACCCAAAGCCTGCTGAATGTCTTTAAAGGCTGCCATTGTTTCCTCTGTCCACTGGAGTCTGTTGGGGCGTGTTTTCCCGGTCATGTCTGTAAGGACAGCAGCTCTGTCGGACATATTAGGAATAAAACGGTTATAGAAGCCTGCCATTCCCAAGAAGGATCTTAGATGGCTCTTGGTATGAGGTGGGGGACAGGAGGTGATGGCCTGGACTTTTTGGACCTGTGGTTTGATCACCCCCTTCCCAATTACAAACCCCAAATACTCTGTCTCAGTTCTGGCAAACACGCACTTTGCAGGGTTAATTGTAAGGCCCGCTGATTGGATTCGTCCCAGGACCTCCCCCAGATGTTGCAGATGCTCCTCCCACGTTGCACTGAAAATGACAATGTCATCAAGATAAGCACATGCATAATCATAACATCCTCTCAATACCTGATCCATAAGCCTTTGAAAGGTTGCAGGAGCCCCATGCAACCCAAATGGCAGGACAGTGAACTGGAAAAGGCCCCATGGAGTCCGAAAGGCTGTCAGCTCCCTAGATCGCTTGGAAAGAGGCACTTGCCAGTAGCCTTTGCACAAGTCAAGAGTTGTCAGGTACTTTGCTTTGCCCAGTCGTTCAATCAGGTCGTCAATACGTGGTGTTGGGTAAGAATCAAATTTTGACACAGAGTTCAGGTATCTAAAATCAATACAAAATCGTATCGTGCCATCTTTCTTTGGGACTAGAACAACTGGGTTACACCACTCACTTTTGGAGTCCTCAATGGTGCCCAGCGACCTCATCATGTCCACCTCCTTATTCAGGGCGCCCTGAAGGCGCTCGGGGATCCTGTAACTCATACGTTTTACATCAGCCTTTTCTGTTAAGACAATGTCATGTTCAACAATATTTGTGCGCCCTGGATATTCTTGGAATATTTGCGGATTACATAAAGTTTTCACCTGATTTTGTTGCTCAGTTGACAGATGGCTTAGATCGAGTACTGCTGGGGCAGATGAGGGCAGATACTGGTCATCTACCGCCTCTTCCTCCTCCACCGCTCTGATCAGCATGACCCCTGCCGTCTTCTCTGGTCTTTCAGCCCATTCCTTCAGGAGGTTCACGTGCAACACCTTACTGGAACGTGGCCGCCCCGGGGTTGCAACCCGGTAGGTGGTAGGACCAAGTTGTTTCTCCACCTCAAATGGCCCCTGCCACTTTGCCAGTAGCTTGCTGTTGCTGGTGGGCAGCATGACCAGAACCTTCTGTCCTGGGCTAAAGGTCCTCTGTCGTGCTGACTTGTCATACCATGTTTTCTGATACTGTTGGGCCTCCGCCATGTGCTGCTGGGCAAGCTCCGCCATCGTCTGCAACTTTTCTCTCATCTTGACCACATAGGTTATTACATCAACAGCTCCCCCTTCCCTCTGGTCCCCCTCCCAGGCCTCCCTAAGTAAAGTCAGAGGTCCCCTCACCTCATGACCATACAACAGTTCGAATGGAGAGAACCCAGTTGAGGCTTGGGGCACTTCCCTATATGCAAAGAGAAGGTACGGTAGCCATTGATCCCAATCAGATCCAGTGTCGTCAACAAACTTACGGAGCATTTGTTTAAGGGTTTGATTAAACCTCTCTGTGAGCCCATCAGTCTCCGGATGAAAAGGGGTAGTTCGCACACTTTTGATACCCAGCAGTTGGTAAACCTGTTTCAGAAGAGTGGACATAAAATTGCTTCCCTGGTCAGTCAAAATTTCCCGTGCAAGGCCCACCCTGGAGAAAAACTGAACCAAGGAGAATGCCACAGCCTTTGCTTTGGTATTTTTTAGAGGAAACACTTCTGGATATTTAGTAGCATAGTCTGTAATAACAAGCATATAACGGTTTCCCGCTTTACTTTTTTCAACCGGCCCAACAACATCCATACCCAGTCGTTCAAAGGGGGTACTAATAATTGGGAGAGGCTGAAGTGGGGCTCTCACGGGTCTTCTAGCTGATGTCTTCTGGCACTGAGGGCACGTCCTACAAAACTGGGTAACAGCTGCCCGTAAGCCCGGCCAGTTGAAGTGCCGTTTAATACGTGCCAAGGTCTTTTGTTTCCCCAGGTGGCCCGCCCAGGGAACAGAGTGGCCCAAGGTAAGTACTGACTCTCGAGCCACCCCGGGAACCACTAGCTGCGTAACTGGTCCATCTTGCTGGTATAGTATACCCTTTTGCAGGAAATACTCCCCATTCTCCACCTCTTTAGCATTGCGCAACAATGTGGCTAAACTGGGGTCATCCTGTTGCATCTGCACCATATTTGATGGTACCTTAAAACCCAGCGGCAGATCTGGAGCCACCTCCTCTGATGGTTCTACCACCGTTTGCTGGAACTTCTCCTGCCTTCTTTGTCTGCGTGGCTTTCTGGCTTTGCCGGGCTGTTGGTCTAGGTCTGCATCATAAAAAGGCAGGGTACTGAGTGTTACGGAGGGCTCATCTACCAACTTGGCTTGGGCTCTGGTTACTGTAATGTTACAACTACGAGGTTTGTGTAGCAAATCAAACAAAACGGGCAGGTCACTACCCAACACCGCTGGAAAAGGCAGATTGTCCGCTACTCCAATATTCAAAAGGTAAGTCTGCCCTTGTACTTCAATGTACAGGTCAGCTGTGGGGTATGGCTTCTTATCTCCATGCACACAGCAAATGGGAATAGTCTCTGAAGTGCAAATAACATTGGGTGGCACAAATTTCCGGTGCACCAGGGTCTGGTCACTGCCAGTGTCAATTAGGGCCCTCAGAGTCTTCCCATTAATTTTAACTGTTTCCATCTTTTTGTAATGATCATCATTAGCTTTCAAATCATTTTTACGAGGCACCACACACATTTGAGTGAGCTTGAGTGGGTTCTTTGGGCAATTGGGCTTTATGTGGCCTTCCTGTCCACACAAGTAGCAAGTAAGTACTCTATTAGACTGTTTTGTTTGAGTATTTGTTGGCTGGTTCTCCCTGATGGGGGCCTTACCCACACCTGGTGTTGCATCCTGATGGTATTGAGGAGAGGTGGGCCAGCGGTTGTCTTTTGCTGCCTTCCAGGTGTTGTAGCTCCATGGTTGTCCTTTCCTCCTTGCAGCCACAAACACGTCAGCCATTGTCGCGGCCTCTGCTGCTGATGGAGGATCATGCTCCTTGATCCATATCTGAAGCTCAGGGGATAGCATGCGTAAGTATTGCTCCAAAATGATAATTTCACCAACATCCTTAACTGTTTTATCTTTTGGTCGGATCCACTTCTGATAAAGCTCCTTTAACCTTACATACAGTTCTTTGGGGGTTTCGCCCGGTTCAATATCTGTATTGCGGAACCTCTGCCTATAGGTCTCTGGATTAATGTCATATTTTCTTAAAATGGCATTTTTAACATTCTCATAGTCATGACTCTCATCCACATCCATATGTACATAAGCGCTTCTCGCCTTACCAGTAAGCAATGGAATTAGGCGGAAAACCCAGTCAGCTTTAGGCCATCTACATGCTGCTGAGATTTTCTCGAAAGTTATCAAAAAATGTTCAACATCATCACTCTCAGTTAATTTTTCCAATCTAGGTTCTGGAGAGAAGTGAAACCGACCTGAGGTGGCGACATCTGTAGAAGCCTCTGGAGACACTGTTACTTCGGCCTGTGGACCAGGTTCATCACCTGCCCCTGGGCCTCGGGGTGCATGAGCCTGCACCTCCAGTTGCAGCTGTTGGAACTGATTTTTCAGTGAATTAAACCGTTGCTCCTGGCGAGCCTCACGGGCCTCCTGTTGGTTCATGTGGGTCTGGAACATACCAGCCAGGTCCGTCAGTGTTAGCTCTTGGCTGGCCTCCTCCAGGCCCCCTCCAGTGGCCCCAGAGTCTGGACTATGCCGCTCCCCCTCTGGTATTGGTGCTCTTCTTAATCCTCTGCCTCGATTCATGGCTCATTTGCGTTTGGAAAATAATTCAGAAAAAGGAGGGGGAAAAAAATCTGTGCTCTCCTCCGTGATCCCACCACTGCCACCATCTGTTAGGGACCGAGTTGGTCGGAAGGAGAGACACAGGAAACTCTTGATGTTGGTTTAAAATAATGTTCTTTTTTTTCTTTATTTTCTTTCTTTTTTTTTGTCTTTTTCTTTTAGTTTCAAATAAGGTATAATCAAAAAGGAATGTCAAACAAAAGGTGGGCCCAAAACAAAGGAGATCAAACAAAAGACCTAAACAAAGTGCTCAACTAAACAATACAACTGATCTCACCAGAATGATGGGTAAGGGGAACATATATAGGGACGGGTCGAACCACTATAAACAAGAGGGGGGGAATAAAAACAAAGCTGCAAATAACCCCTACAAATAACCCCTGTCTCCCCCCCAGTGCAGAGAGAGTGGTGCAGCCCCGTTGTCCCCATCATTGCTGCCGGATATGGAGCAGCTGGTCCCATTCTCTGGCCAGCCAATCATGTCCATTCTCCTTCCCCCAGAACTGGTGACTCAAAGAGATCTCAGTCAAAATCACACGCAAATAAATAAGCCACAACCAAACAATAATATGTTCATTCAAGTTGTGAGTGGTTATGTCACTTTGCATGTATATATATATAATGTACTATTGTGACTAGATCATTGAAATCAATAAGAAATAGAAAAGTCACCATTACAGTAGGCTGTCTCAATGTGAGGCTGCTGAGGCAGCCCTCACAATGGCGGAAAATCTATCATGGCGCAAATGGGCATGGCCTATATGGGGAGATGCGTCATGACCCAAGGAATCCAGGGAAAAAATATTTTTAATTTTCCGACCTACGGTTCAAGAGTTACAGGCCAAAACGTAAAGTGGGGTGTTATGGCGCCACCATGCGGCCAAATGACACAATTATTTTTTATGTAATCCTTGAAATCATTATGAACCTCCTCTCCAAGTCTTGAAACTCTAGCCCCTATGGTTTGCGAGAGACAAATAATTGAATGTGAGTTTTTGCAATTCCCATTATAAGTCAATGGGGAAAATTAATTCACTAATAAATTAATATCAATTAAACTATAGAACCTTTCTCTTAGAAAAGTAATAGCCCACGATTCCCGAGTAAGCCGGTCGATTTGACATATGGCGCGAGTGTGTGGTGGCAAAACTGTGGGACTAGTGGCGTGCCGAAGTTTAGGAAGTTCAGGCTACATACACACAGACAGACACACACACACACAGACCCACACGGCCACGTATAGGGAGCCTGTGTTTCACACAGCTCCAAAAAATATATATATATGGTTTAGAGATCAGTCATCACTTTTCACAGTTGTGTGGGGTCCATTTTTTGCCCAAGGAATGTTTTTCATGCAAAACAAATGCTTGCAAAGGATTTCAGAATAATTAAAAACACCTAGTTTGACCCCTCACATCCCAATTAAAGCAGATTTTTTAGATTTTTTAGATCTCCTTGGTTAATGAAACCCAAACTTACCCTAGCTGTCAAAAATTCTCCTAGAGATGTTGAATTTCAATCTTTGTTAGATATGTTACTAGACATGTTTATGAACACACTGGTGAAGAAATCGTTTGCTAAGGAATTTATTCCGAACTTTGACAGGTATTCTGATAATATTCCCTGACTATAAGCTTTGCAGGACGCTTAATGAAATGAGCTCATAAATAGCACTGCTCAATTCACACTAGGTGTGATTTTTACTTTTAATTTCTAGATTTCTGTGATTTTTTAAACGCCTCCTCATGGATACTCTGATGTCACAATACTGACACCAGACCTGTGATTAATAACATAGTGTGGAATTATTGTAAACTGAAGTGTTGTTGACTAATGTATTCAGGTCGGTGTTTGGTCAATGGCAGTGTAACACCATATAATGGACCAGGTGTATGGTAAGTTAAAACAGAGACTTTGTGGACATCTGGACAAAACTCCTCTGAGTCATAGAAGTACCTGAAATATAACTAGACCAGGTCAACCTGGTTGTGCCAGACCCCCTGTCTGTCATCATCATTTATGACATCATGCCTTTTGTAGGCATGTCATCATCATGTCATCATCATATATACCCTTTATATAGAAAACCCGGACCGACATTTGCTTATGTAGGCCTACCCATTTCATGGGTCTGGCAATAACTGTTACTGTCACTGTTAACATAATATAACTACAATGATCCACTACACTACAATAATATGTCTGAGGCATGTATAAGTTATATGAGAATAAAACCTTATTGTCTGTTTTATAACCAGTGTTACTGTCTGTCTGCATAAGATATGGACACTTATAATTGAAAACCAGTACATCTCTGTCTGTCTGTAGGTCACACCTGACACTGTGGTTCCCCTGACACATCACTGTGACATCACAGGTCTATGGCTTTGTCGCTCTGACATCATGCTCTGACATCACTGTGATGTCAGGGGAACCACTCTTAACAGAATAGGTTTGCCGCTCTGAAGTCACGCTATGGCTTCACTGTGATGTCACACTAACAGAATTCCTTTTATGCCCATATATGGAGTTCCCTGATGTCATCAATATTAAGCCCATATCTAACAGGAATCAATATGGGAATGCCCACATTGGCCACATACCTCACTAACAGAATCCATATATGGCCAAGACAGAGGGCCAAGACAGCCCATATCTTTGTGGCTGGTTCTACAGACAGGGATCTCCATGTATGGGCATAAAAGGGTATGATGTCAGATGTCATAGACATCATAGGATTTTCACATAATGAATAACTGAGTAAGCATGTTTGGGCTCTCACAGCATATCTCCATATACAGTACATGGATCTCCATGTATGGGTACCAGGGGTCTCCATGTATGGTTAACTGGCCTCAGTCTCACTCTCAGCCAAGACATGGCGCCCTGAGGCGTCTTACTAGCAATAATAATAATAACCAGTAAGACTCCCTAATCGGGAGATAAGCGACCGTAGGTCACTTATCTCCACAAATAGGGCAAAAATGTGTTTTTCCAAAAACTTCCGGATCCATGTTGATGACATGAGTGTAGACATACTGTGTAGTGATTTCCGTGATTTGAGGGCCAAAACTGTAGGAGCAGTGGCCAAAAATGTGTTTTAAAAATCGGCCTGTAGGTGGCGCTAGAAGAGGGCCATGTGAGAAATGAGGGGTGGGGTGTCCGCGTTGCCTTGGCGGACGATTAGGTACCGGCCCCGGCTCTCCCGGACGCTCCTAGCCCGAGTTACGGCATTTTATGTGAGCTGCAGTGGCAGGGGGTCCTCCACTGGGGGCGTCACCACTTTTGCATCCGTTCTGGAGCACCAGGAGTGGGTGGTCCCCGGGAATTCCCCGTGAACAGCCCCGTTGGGGTGGTCATTTGGTAATTTTTGCACATTTGGTATTTTTTTTACACCTGGGGGTCCCCCAGGGACCTGGGGGTCCCTGGAACTCTGGGGGTCCTTGGAGGTTGTAGTTTGGCAGGCAAGGAGTTTGTGTGGAAATTTTGGCATGGATCGGGCCAACGGTGGCCGAGATATGAGCAGGGCAAAAGTGTGACGTGTGAGGTGTGACTGACTGACGGACGCACGGACACCTCGAGCAGCTTTCTGTAGTAAGTGCGACCTACGGTCGCAATAATAATACACAACATGACTTTATAGCAGTGAAAGACTGATCATCCTAGAATGGATGATATTATGTTCATGTACAGCCATGATCAAACATTGATGTAAAACACAGTCAACGTTTGTTGTTTTTAACAGCAATAGAGACTGTTCTACCAGAGCCTAGAATGTCTGTGATCTCACATATAACACTCTGTGTAATATTATAGAGCATGTTGGCTGAGTGGTTAGTGTCCACACCTAGGACTCCGGAGGCCCCAGAGGTCGCACTCGCAGGTACGATTCCCCACTCCAGCTACCACTGCTCCCCTTCCCCCTTGCGCTCCTTGTGGTCATCACTGGGTTGAGTTCAGCTGGGTCAAAGCTGATAAAAAAAAGCAGCTGGGTTGGGCTGCGATATCTGAATTTCCCCCGCGGGAGGAGTAGGTATTCATTATTATTAATATTACATACAACACTGTAATATTACATACTGTATAATACTGTGTGTAATATTACATATAACACTATGTGTAATATTGCAATACAATATTGCAATGCACATCTATAGATCGGTCCTAATAATATTACCTACTTCCTCCCGCAAGGGAAATTCAGTATTTTCAGCCCAACCCAGCTCATTGGCTGCCCACAAGGAGCGTGTGAGCAATTAGGGGTTAAGAGTCTTGCTCAGGGACACACATCCACATTGCTACCCTGGCCTGGCATGGTACCTGGGACAACCAGGGGCTCTGGTTCCCCAGGCGGGCTCCCCTAACCATTCAGCTATGGAATGGAACCTGGGACAACCAGGGGCTCTGGTTCCCCAGGCGGGCTCCCCTAACCATTCAGCTATGGAATGGAACCTGGGACAACCAGGGGCTCTGGTTCCCCAGGCGGGCTCCCTAACCATTCAGCTATGGAATGGAACCTGGGATAACCAGGGGCTCTGGTTCCCCAGGCGGGCTCTCCAACCATTCAGCTATGCCACCCCCGAATAGGACTGTACGCGTAGTTAGCAGACTGATTCCCCGCGGCAACAAAGTTCTCTGTGCTGCGTGTGCTGTGCACTCACCCAATAATTAATTCCTAAAACTTGGAGTCAGTTAAATTGTGGCAGAAAAGGTGTGTTTAGTAAAATATCTCAAACATTCACTGTCTGTCAGTGACAGAGCTGGAGCTGAAATGACTGCTGGACTGAACATATGAAAACTTCCTTTAGTGTGTTTTGGGAAGCACAAACGTACGGGGCACACAATGGACAGTGTGCTGTTGTGCTGATTGTGTGCCCCGTACGTTTGTGCTTCCTAAAGGAGGAGGTTTTGATACATTCAGTCCTGCACTCATTCTGGTGTTCAAGTTTATGACGAGACCTGATCAAGTGGAGACCACGTCAGACGTTGTCCTAGTAAGTACAGATATCATCCTAGTAACTACAGATATCATCCTAGTAACTACAGATATCATCCTAGTAACTACAGATATCATCCTAGTAACTACAGATATCATCCTAGTAACTACAGATATCATCCTAGTAACTACAGATATCGTCCTAGTAACTACAGATATCATCCTAGTAACTACAGATATCATCCTAGTAACTACAGATATCGTCCTATAACTACAGATGTTGTACACATAGCTGTCCCCGTCAATGACCTTTTATTTTATTTTAGATCACAATGCCAACATACCATTGTGATTGTTGTTTGGATGAAGAGATGTCATGCAGAAGGACGTCACGTTGTGTTGTGGACCTTCCTTGTGGACAACCTCTTCTTCCTGTGAAGGGAGATCCATATCACAATAAAATATAAATTAAACATAAGAGGAAATACAGTAAAAAGACTTCCACCATGTTCAGTTATGGACATACAGACAGTGGTCTGACAAGAGGAGAATCTGACAGAACTTCTTCAACGTTTTCGGGCCAAGGACCCCTTTGCTGAGAGAGAGATGAAGCAGGGATCAATATATATTGTATACAATTGTGTTGCAGATTAAAAATGTTTGTAGATTTCTTAGACAGTTTAGACTTGTTTGACAGCACTATCAGTGTATGTTGGATTAATGTGTATTTTCAGACATTGAACCACTTGAACTGTCAATAGTTAGTCTACCCTTTTCCCTCGGCACCAAACAAACCTCTTTAACAGAAATAGACGATCTACAAGCTCACAACAACTCAAGGCATTGTGAGCTTGTAGATGTGCATTTTTTGGCTAATGTGCCACTCAGAATAGGGATACTAGGGTTCAAGTGGATCATGTCAAAAACATGATCCTGTCACACAAGCATTTGGTGACCTCCCCTGTAGTAACTCTGAGCACCCCCTAGGGGTCCCGGACCCCCTGTTGAAGACTCCTGACGTATAGGGTTAGTTATGACAGCAATGATGTCATTAACACTCAGATGTCCTACACATCAATCTATACAAAAGGTTGGTGGAGGAGGAGGCACCCCAACATTTACAATCATCTGGAGCTTCTTGGAGCTCTCAGTCTCAACAATACATTTATGTGTTTTATAAATGCAACTCTTCACCACTGTCGTCTGACTAAACATGTGTCACATAGGGTAACTATTCAGCTCATTTAAAGTAGGCCTGGGCGATAAGGAATCACAATATTTTTCCAAGCTGTATCACGATACAATATCTTATCACGATTCTTTTTCATGTTGGTTTTTATGGTTTTTACCAGTTAATTAATTAACAGTACAACCACCTACAAGGTAACAAAAACTAAAAGAAAAAGGAGTAACAGTTTAGACCAGTGGTCCTCAAAGTGGGGTCCAGGGACTCTCTGGCTTCCTTTTGGGAGGTCTAAAATTGACCCTTACAAGTATGTAACTCTGACAGTGTACAAATAAAACCAAATGGAACCGTAAATTAAGGGAAGACATTGACATTTTTTCAAGTTTGAGAACCACTGATTTAGACCAAAATGCGAATCTCTGTTTTAACAATTCATCAGGAGTTTTTAATTGTATCAGGATATATAGGATATCTCTGAAAAGGCGTATCGTGGAGACATTGTATCGTCTCAGCGATATTTATCACCATATCGCCCACCCCTAATTTAAAGCGTCAAAATCAACGCATCAATGAATCAATCAATAAATACATCAATAAATAAACGTTATCCTCTCACGGTATTCAAACTCATCCATTGTCATCATTAAGTAAACCATTCTGCAGCTCACTGTGGTGTCCTTTCTAACCACACCTAAACCTGACCATAAACAACTCATAGAGCAGGGGTCTTCAACAGGGGGTCCGGGACCCCTAGGGGGTCCTCAGAGTTACTACAGGAGGGGCCGCCAAATCTTTGTGTGATATGATCATGTTTTTTTTTTTTACATTAACCTCTTGAACCCCAGCATCCCTATTCTGATTAAGATATTAGCCAAAAATAACTAGGCGTTGTGCAAGGCGTTGTGAGCCTGTAGATCTGCTATTTCTGGCAGGGAGGTTTGTAGTACGAAGTATTGACAGTTCAAGTGGTTAAATGTCTGAAAATACACATTAATCCAACATCCACTGATAGTGCTGTCAAACAAGTCTAAGCAGTCTAAGACATCAATGAACATTTTGTTGTATCACCTTGCTTCTTGTAAATTGCTCTGGATTAAGAGCGTCTGCTAAATGCCTAAACTGTAAACTGTATACAATATATATATATATATATATATATATATATATATATATATATATCCCTGCTTCATCTCTCTCTCTCAGCAAAGTGGTCCTTGGCCTGAACACGTTGGAGACCCCTGTCATAGAGTATAAACCCAGCTATTAAAACACAGAACAGACATCATGGTCACAACATTAACTTAGACCTCACAGTTTAAAGGAGAGTTTCTGGGTAAAATAGACCCCCATACCTTTTTAAATGTCTTCTCCCAAGCTTTCGAGAATGTCCAGACACCCCATAGCCCCAAAGAAGCATTATACTCCATTTTCGATTGCAGCTTCTACTCGACCATGGCTCCATAATGGACCGCTCCATTCAATGTCTAATCCGGTTATTTTTCACGCTTCAAAGTCCATTTTTTCGCTTCGTATCAGTTCCCCGTACTGTATATAGTTCATCCAAGTATTAGCTTCTCCAGTGCGCAGCCATTGTTGTTGTCAAAAAGCTATTCTCTCGTTCAGCTTGAAATCCCGCCTCTCGCGGGACAACAGGAGGCGCGTTCCCGTGCCCCCACTAGCACAAGCTTTCCACAGGTTCTGCTGCTGCTCTGCTCTACTCCGGTTGCTTGATTCAGCATCGCTGGCTATTATCTCTCTCGAGACTTTTTTCCCCACATAATAATGGCGGAAAATTATGAAGATGACATAGATATGGATGCGGGATTTGATTATGGTAGCGAGCCATATATGTTTGAACCAGAGTACACGGATCAGGAGCTTTTTATAATGGAACAACAGGCGTTATTACAACAACAACAACAACAGGACGATGCCCATGGTGAAACACGGCAAAGACAACTGGCTGATCCTAGAGAATGGTGTAATTGCCAAAACAAAAGATGTTCTAAAATGCCATATGATGATGAATGCCTCTGTTGCTCTGAGTTTTATTTGTGGCATCCAGAAAATGCAGAGGGAGAAACTGATTTACCCTGTGTGACCACACATGAAGATTTCATTCCGCTGATAAACAGAGGTGTTTTGGAAACTTTTTTTTTGTCTCCGAGAATTAACTGGGAGGAAAGACCAACGCCTGAAGGACCAGATGGCCATTTATCCAACGAGTAAGTAGGCTAATATACTCCTATATAGCCTAATGTAAAAATGTTCTCATATCTCACTCTCAATCGATCGATATGATCGATCGCTCTTTATTAGCCGTGGTGCCAGCCTGTTTCCTCCGTTCCGCACCCAGGCAAGATATTTATAAAAGATTTCTAATACAAATTATTTTTTTCTATTACAGACAGTGCCGACTTGCATCCTACCGAATTCTTCTGGAGTGGTTGCTGAGGGGAGAACAACTAGGAGCAGGCAACAGAATCGTTCTTCCATCATGCTTGGTAGCTTTTGTGAGAAGAACTTATCCATCTGATAATAATTTATACCGGGGCTTTATAGAGGAGGCAGGGGATCTTAGACAGAACTAGAAAAGAAAATTTCTAAGAAATTTTAAGTGTGCCTGCAGCTCGCTAAGTCTGTGCAACCTTGTGTAGCGGTTGGTGTTAGCATTAGCGTTACATTTTTTAACATTAGCATTTTTTGCATAAGCTTTAACATTATGGTTCTTCATGACACCACCCACATGTCTGTACGACAAACGGATCATGAGATAAAGGGTCTTTTGTAATGGTGTGCTATTAACTTTCTTTCCAATCCGCGTTACCATGGCGAATTTTTTTTGAGAAAAAAAAAACATTTTGAGAAAAAAACTTTTTTTGAGAAAACATTTTTTTGGGGAAAAAAAATTTGAGAAAAAAATTTTTTTTGAAAAAAAAATTTGAGAAAAAAAAATTGAGAAAAAATTTTTTTGAGAAAAAAGAATTTGAGAAAAAAAAATTAAGAAAAAAAAATTGAGAAAAAAAAATTTGAGAAAAAAAAATTTAAGAAAAAAAAAATTGAGAAAAAAAAATTTGAGAAAAAAAAAATTTGAGAAAAAAAAATTTGAGAAAAAAAAATGTTTTGAGAAAAAAAAAGTTTTTGAGCAAAAAACATTTTTTGAGAAAAAAAAATTGAGAAAAAAAAAATGTATGACACCACCAGCCGCGAGTCTGTACGACAAACGGTTCATGAGTTATAGAGGCACTTCCTGTTTGGCAAAGGGCACTTCCTGTTATAGAGGGGGTGGGGCTTAATCAATTACAGCTCATCCCTATTGGCTGGAAAAAGACCAAAGTTGTGTGTGCATTTTAAAGTTTAAATCACGTTGCTAGGCAAAAGTATGGCAGAGTTATGTGGCGCCAAAGTTTCTGGGTTTTTTTCAGAGTCCCCCATTCAAAGTCAATGGGGTTTTTGGGCGTAGTTTTTTGCGAATTACATCGCAATCGTATCGCGGATCGGAAAGAAAAGTAATAGCACACCATTCCCGGCCGAGCCGCACATTTTGATGTGTATATTGCGGGGGTGGCATAAATCGTGCGGCAGTTATTACGTGCCGAAATTTCCCCCATTCTAAGTGAATGGGGTTTTTTGGCGTCGTTTTTTGCGAATTACGTCGCAATGGTAACGCGGATCGGAAAGAAAAGTAATAGCACACCATTCCCGGCCGAGCCGCACGTTTTGATGTATATATTGCGGTGGTGGCGTGAATTGTGCGGCACTTATTACGTGCCGAAATTTGCAAGAACATTACCGACCGACCGACCGACCGACCGACTTAAGTATGGCGGATTACAATAAGTGTTCTGCTATTGCATAGCAGGCACACTTAAATACACTTGGTCAGGTTAAAAATGAAGACACTGTGACCACTGGATGCGTCTTGTCTGACACTGGATACAAAGACATTCACCCCTCCTCCCCCCCAAAAACAATCGCCTTTGTATATCTCTATAGGCCTATTCATAATCTTTGTGTCATTCTATCATGCAGTATTTACTTTATGTAAAATTCATGAGCCATTCATTTGGTATCGGGGTAAACCTTCACTGATTGTTGTCCTCTTGCAGTGTACATTCAACATTCCTCCCGAAACCTGAATAGGCAACCCCCCTTGCAGTATGTAAATGTGAAATGACCCTATACTTCCCCAAACTCTAAAAATCAATCCTGTCATTAGACATTGGAATTATTTGTTTCTTGATGGCGTGTGTTGTATTTCTTTGCTCTATAACACTATAAATCCTCTTATTGTTTTTATTTTTTTTTGAAAAACTCAGTGTATAATTTTAATTGTACATTTTATTCAAATAAAAGGTCTGACAAAGAAATGGATATTTTCTTTATCATGAATGTCCTTCATGAAATGTTGATAAGCTCAGAAAAAGCTTTGTTTATTACCCTTATTCACAAACCGTTATAATCATTAGTTTCTACTATTAATTGACCCAGAGCCTGTCAAACCGCGCCCCCTACTGGCAAAAATGAAAAGCTTCTGGGAACCCAGATTAGTCAAACACGGGTAACGTTACAACTATTTTGCTAAAAAATAAATAAGAATCTGTATTTGGAATCAAACTGTATCAAGTCAAACATTTTAACTTCCATTTTAATGTAGGCCTTTATGTCTACAGTAGCATTTCTGATAAAACACAAATACTGCAATGTCAACACCACTGTGCTTTGGTTCAGAAAGGGAAAGAAATTGTTAATTAAAATCTCTTGGTACAGCTCTCTGTACTCTGCTTATGAAAGAGGAGACAATAGGCTGAATACTACACATAGGTGTGACTTCCTGAGTGTCCTCCGGTGTGTACTTCCCTATCTAATAATCAAACAAGAATAATCTTGAGTGCTACAAGAAACAGAAAAACAGTTTCATGCTTGTTGCAGATTTTATTTTGAATCATTATTCAAATTTGCATTAATTGTATGATGGCCAAACATATGCTCATTGCTCAGTCAATTTTTTCGATGACTAAATCTGCATGAAACCTTAGAATCAAGTACAGCCATTTCTGGTCTTTCAACAGTGGCTACATTAGGTCTGGATTTAGAGCAAGGACGCCAGCACTCACTTTAGAAAGACTTCTTCTTGTTTATTCAATAATTTCCCCCCAGCAGCCAGGACAAGTGGACGTTTCGGCCACACAGGCCTTCCTCAGCGTGTAAACTTTACACGCTGAGGAAGGCCTGTGTGGCCGAAACGTCCACTTGTCCTGGCTGCTGGGGGGAAATTATTGAATAAACAAGAAGAAGTCTTTCTAAAGTGAGTGCTGGCGTCCTTGCTCTAAATTCATTGTTCACCTGAGCCGTGCACCCTAGACGAACGTTCATGCAAACCACTTTTTTGACGAGTGCTCCTCTTCTCTCTTCCTGAAGTACATTAGGTCTGGGTAATGTAGCTCTATTTCCTTTGTCTTTCTTCTTCTTTGTCACTGCTGGTTTTTCCAAAGGCTCCACTTCTCTCAACTCCATCACATGTGTGTTTCTTTTTTTGATGACTAAATCTGCTTGAAATCTTAGACTCAAGTACAGCCATTTCTGGTCGTTCAACATTGGCTACATTAGGTCTGGGTAATGTAGCTCTTTTTCCTTTGTTGTCTTTCTTCTTCTTCGTCTCTGCTGTTTTTTCCAAAGGCTCCACTTCTCTCAACTCCATCACATGATGCAAAAGTTCAAGTCGCATGGGCAGCTGTTGAGTTGCTTCGTACTGTGGCTTTAAAACCCAGTTTTTTGTAGCCTTTGTGACCTGAACCTTCACCTTTTTCTTTCCTTTATTTAGAAATATAAAATGAGAAAAAATGATCAATGAAGGGGGAAAATAAAATAAAGCACACAGAGATAGTTAGACAGGAGGAGTGAATGTAGAGGAGCTGGTATTTTGTCTTCTAATTACCTGTCTTTGTAGTGGCCTGGTCCCGGCCAACATTGTAATTGTGATCCATGACTGCAAGCATGGTTCGTGCCAGCATAGATTCATAAAAAAAATGGGTTTTTTTTGGGACATATTTCAGCATGCTTGAATGGAAGACCTCTAACGATCCTTTAAAAAGAAATTAAAATGATTGTGTTAGAATTATTTATAAACGTATAATGCAACTGTCATAGCCTGTAAATTGGCGCCATCTGTTCGATACTCCCTTTTTTTCTTTAGCCTCTCAACAGACAAGTGTAAACTATTCCAAGGCTCCTCGATTGATAATGTGTTAATTGCGACCGTTAGGTCGCACTTACTATCAAAACCTCCATCGGCTGTCTGTCTGTCCGTCTGTCACACGTCACACTTTTGCCCTGCTCATATCTCTGCAACCGTTGCCCCGATCCATGCCAAATTTTGTACACACACTCCTTGCCTGCCAAACTACAACCTATCACTTCTCACATGGCCCTTGTCTAGCGCCACCATGAGGCCGATTTTTAAAAACACATTTTTGGACACTACTCCTACAGATTTTGGCCTAAAATCACGCAAATCGGTACAGAGTATGTCTACACTCATCTCATCAACATGGATCAGTCCCATATAGCGCCACCATCAGGCCGCTTTTTACAAACACATTTTTGGACACTGCTCCTACACATTTTGGCCTAAAATCACGCTGCAACCTGACGGTCGCTTATCTCCTGATTAGGGAGTCTTACTGGTGATATTCCACATCATTCCATGAAAATTCATATCCCAATGTTTTGAGCCAGTGGCCTGTGATCCTAAATAAAATTAGACTATTGCCAAGGACTCAAAAGATTTGAAACGACAGATCTAAAAGCTCAAAACAAGTTGTTTCACACTGCCCTGTGATATTGTCGACAGACTATTTTCTATAATTCTTAAACATTTGCCTAGAAGAATAATTAATAAAATAATTGGGGGTGACATAATAAATTGAGCCTAAAAATATGTCTGCAACCCACTAATAGGTCCCGATCAAGTGTTTTTAGGAGACAGTGTTCTAACATACCTGTGTGTTTGAAATGAGACATTTGTTTCAGGTCACGAACAATTGTTGCGTCTAAAACAATGCTCTGGACAACGCGGAACGATGAGGAATCATCGGCAAGCCACTTCTTCCTTCGCTGCTCTTCGTCGCTGTAGGGTTGGTGCCTGCAGGTATACTCAACACCGTCCTCCTCCCATCGATGTATGCCACGGATGTGATGGACCAATGACTTCCACTGCCGCACACATAACTGGAAAACATATTTTTAAAGTTTAAAAATCAACCTAGAACTGTCTAAAAAAAATACATTTTAAAGCTGAATAAATAAATATTCAAAAAGACTTACCTCTGGATCACCACGACTCGTTTCGCAAGACCAATACAGGTGATTGTTGATGGCTTTAATCCAAGCCTGTAGTGGTCTGTTTCTGGCCTTGATTCCTTCAGACAATAAACGCTTCTTGACATCTGGGAAACAAATCATAGAAGAGAGAGAGAGGAGCACTCGTCAAACACAGTTGTTCCATCAAATACTTGTCTTGGGTGCACGGCGCATGGAACTTAGAAAGGAGATGCCAGCACTCACTTTAGAAAGTGAGTGTCTTAGATGAAATTAAACATTATAAAAAAATAGTGATCACTATTATAATATTTGAAGGACACATACTCTTTCCAACATGCCAGGCGTCAAATTCATGCTGGATCACCCCTTTGTATTTTTCACTCTGCATCAGTTTCCTGATTGAAGGTGATCTGTCAGTGGCTATGAGACCAACGTCTACACCCAGGTATCGCAGTTTCTCCAGGCCCCTTTCGTAACCAATCAACTCCATGGCTACAGAGCTGGGACTCTCCGAAACCTATGCCAAAAATGAAAAAGGGAATAAATATAGGAATACATTATGAGAACCGAATGAACGTTACATACAGTAAGTCTTTTATATAATGAATTTTCAAATAGTTACCTGCACCAACTCGAAGTGGACGACTTTCTTGGTGACATCATCTTGAAAAGAATACGTCGTGTATTTGGCACTGAAGCCTACAGATCAGAAAACAAAAATACAGAAAATAAGTTAGAATTAAATAGATCTATTGGAGATCATATCTTTTTTTATTATATCTACATAAGAAAACACACAGACACCAATTTAGACACCAACACACAGACACCAAATCTAGATTTCTAGAGGCCATAAAGCTTACCAGGACTGTCAGATCTGCCGTCACCACAGAGCTCGATCCTTTGGCCTTCAGCGGATCTCTGTTTCAGCATTTCAATATTCTCTTGATTGTGCTTTCCATATGCTGCGTGAATGACAGGGATCAGGTATGTTTTTTGAACGCTATAAAACAGGGTTTTCTTGGGAAGCTGTAGGTTCAGTAGTTGAGCCCATTCAAAAATGTCTGTGTACGTTGCCCCAGTGAAGAATATGGCTGCACTGCAAAGGATGTTATTATCTGCAGCACGTTTATCCATTTTAGGACTTGAATCCCACGTCACTGAGCAGCCACCAAGACATTCGGATTTCACAACCAGCCGGCTGCCAGTGCCTCCAGATAAATAGGGAGCAGTTTCCGTGATACACTTCCCACATTTTGAACAGAATTTGAATAATTCCATTAGTTGTGACTCGTCCACTATCCACCTCCTTGATGGATCCCATGGACCAGCCATCTCAGAGGACTCTTCTTCCAAAGATTCAGAAGTGGGTGTGTTGCTGTCTGGACTGTATGTTGAATCGGAATCTTCCTCTGATAGCACCAGAGGATCAATGTCCATCTCTGAGTAAGATTGGTTGAGCTCACTGATGTGCTCTTCAAAATCATCTTCTGTTTGTTTCTGTTGAAATTAAATCAGCACAATTTAAAACTAAATAATTAACAATAATTAAATAGCAAAAAGCTTCCTATCCTATCTATCATAGCAGTATATCTATTGGCCTAACACACAAATAGAGTATCTAGAGAGGCTACATACAGTATATAAAATAAACAACTTTATACATAAACATTATCAGAATAACAGTAGTTCAAGGTTATTATTTGAAAATGTACCTCAAGAAATTGGAGAACTTTCACGAATGACCGTGATGGAGCTTGACGAGGTGGAAGTTGATGCTGATGTGGAGTGCTCAAATGGTAGTAGGTTGGTTTCTTCTTATAACGAACAACAGCATGTGAAATATCACCACCTTCAGCTCCCTAAGAATTCAGTATGACAAAGACACAATAATATATGCACATGTTAGTGTGCCCCCACTCAAACAAGCTACAGGTAGTTACTATCCCTTAAAAAAAAAATCTAAAGAGCTGATCTTTAATATCAACTAGACCAATAGTTATTGCACAAAAGCATTCAAAGAGCTATACTGATGGCCTCACCTCTGCTATGTCCCCTAACACACTTTCTGGTGAGGAGTCCATTGGAATGGCCAGCTGTGAAGTTTCACCTCCTCTGGTTGGTAACGACTTTGTTGGTGTGGAAAAAAGGGGCCCTTTGAAATCTTCTTCCTCCTCGTCACTCTCGCCATATTCACCATGTGAAATATCACCACCTTCATCTCCCTAAGAATTCAGTATGACAAAGACAAAATAAAATATTGTGATTTAATTAAAAAATAACATTTTACAGCAGCGTTTTGAAAATGCAGTATGTCAAGCCGTGAACAATAAAGGGGGGCACATGTTAGTGTGCCCCCACTCAAACAAGCTAGTTACTATCCCTTAAAAAAATAAATCTAAAGAGCTGATCTTTCATATCAACTAGACCAATAGTTATTGCACAAAAGCATTCAAAGAGCTATAATGATGGCCTCACCTCTGCCATGTCCCCTAACACACTTTCTGGTGAGGAGTCCATTGGAATGGCCAGCTGTGAAGTTTCACCTCCTCTGGTTGGTAACGACTTTGTTGGTGTGTAAACAAGGGGCCCTTGGAAATCTTCTTCCTCATCTAACCTCTCGCCATATTCACCTCCCTTTGGATTGACGTATACAAACTTCATTATCATTATATATATATATATATATATATATATATATATATATATATATATATATATATATATATATATATATATACACACACACACACACACACACACACACACACACACACACACACACACACACACGTATCTAATGAAAACTTTTGTGACAAACACTAACTAAAAAAGGTTTAAATATGCACCTGTGTTGTATCCATAAGTGTCTTTTCAGTCAGTGTTCTTGGGGAGCATGAAGAGGTTGATGGCAATTCCTTGAGGAAAAAAGGGATGCACATTTAGAATCTTATAACTTATTAATAGATTTTTAGTAGTAGTCATGCAGATGTAATAGTTTAGGACTATTTAGTGAGTGTATCAAATTATAAATAAGGTTTGAGATCAAAACCAGGCTTTGTCGAAATTATTTTAAAATCCTTTTTTGTGTTGCATAAAGGACACATTCAAATGAATTTGTTGGTATTGTTTCACTTACTAGAAAATGTGCTAACGGGTACTCAATAGACAGAAACTCAGCAGCTTGCATAAATGTGTTGCACAAAGGACACATTCAAATGAATTTGTTGGTATTGTTTCACAATCTAGAAAAGGTGATAACGGGTACTCAATAGACAGAAACTCAGCACACAAAGACTTTTTATCCACTATTATCAACCTCTTATTATCAAGCCTCTTCATCCTAAAACATATCTAAATAACAATGAAACAGACCTATCTACTTTAGTCTCTCATTGTGCCAATACAACAACAAAAAGGTCGGAGACCAAAATAACAACAACAAAGATTTAGAAAGAATAGGAATACTAAATCCAGTCACTCCAGATCAATTTGTGTAGAGGTTATCCCATACAGTCCAGGTCGAGACACATAATAATGACCCTCCCTGCCCCTTCCTTGTATATACTGTACATACTGATTGTTTAGACTTACTGTTACCTGCCCCTTCCTTGTATATATTGTATATACTGTACTTACTGATTGTATAGACCTACTGTTTTCTGTTTCTTTCTTTTTTTCTTTACATATCTACTGCATAGTACTGTGTTCTATTTGTCTGTCATTCAATGTTATATGATATACTTTAATGGTTTCCTGTTGAAATAAGCTTAGTCTTTTCATGGATCTCCTTTTAGTAGACCTTGTACCAGTGAACTGTACCGTCATGAATCTGTACATTTTCCTATGCAAACTTCAGCTCAGCTCGTGCATTCACGCATCACGCAAAAATAAATCACTGACAAATCAGCCTTGTCGTTGAAAACAACGTACTCCTCAACAGAAACATGTTTGATAAACACAAACATTTGTATTGTATAGTACCATACAAAAAGCGGTTTACAGAATACAAAAAAAAAAAAAAAAAAAGTTAGTCGAAATTATTGGTTATATATATTTAAAAAAAAATGTAAAAGAACGCCCTGAATGCCATTATAAACATAGTCACGGCTTTGAGAATAAATTAGACTAAACAGATTGATTAAATTACCTCATAAGGCTTTGGAACTGCGGTAGGCCTGATCCAGGAATGTCTTTTCTTTGGCGTTTTTTTCTTCTTTTTGTTTCTGAGGCCAGGTCTTTTTTTGGGCGATGTGACCGTCTCTGGTTCTCTGGGGTAGAACTCTTCCGGGAGAAAGTGGGCGCTGCAAACTGTCCAGTGTTTGGTTGTTTCATGTGGAATATTTAGATCCATTTTTAAAACAGTTAGCCAAAGTTTCCTCATTTCAGCGTCCAATGAAGGAATGCGATGAAAGCTCTTAGTTCGCAAAGTTGCCTTACTTCTTTTGTTGAAACAGCCGGGATATACACACTCCATCTTGCTAGAAAGTAAAAAATGCTGGTAAACACAAAACAAACCTACTCTTTCAAAAAATAATCAGATGTAACACCGTTGAAAAGGTAATCAGAGAGTGATGTCTCTGTTTACAAAGTCAGGTAGAGGTTGGAGGCGGAGCAGAGCAGCAGCAGAGCAGAACCTGTGGAAAGCTTGTGCTAGTGGGGGCACGGGAACGCGCCTCCTGTTGTCCCGCGAGAGGCGGGATTTCAAGCTGAACGAGAGAATAGCTTTTTGACAACAACAATGGCTGCGCACTGGAGAAGCTAATACTTGGATGAACTATATACAGTACGGGGAACTGATACGAAGCGAAAAAATGGACTTTGAAGCGTGAAAAATAACCGGATTAGACATTGAATGGAGCGGTCCATTATGGAGCCATGGTCGAGTAGAAGCTGCAATCGAAATTGGAGTATAATGCTTCTTTGGGGCTATGGGGTGTCTGGACATTCTCGAAAGCTTGGGAGAAGACATTTAAAAAGGTATGGGGGTCTATTTTACCCAGAAACTCTCCTTTAATACAGTTGTTTCTAAACTCTCTCACCATCATCATCTATTATTCATTATGTTACTCTGTAGGCTTCTATTTAGACATAGTAATGATGCATGATAGGGTCAGATAAATTAATAAACAGTTTGTTTATAAGTTGATCAATGGTCTATCTATGGTAGTAATATATTAGTTATATTGACCATATATGTAGACTGCAGAGGGCGCAGGTGAGTCATTACAATCATTTCCCACCATGGAGAATGGAGAATATTTTTCTCCATGGTGAATTTACAACACACAACAGCCTAGATCTAAATGACCCAAGATTTATTTTTTTGCAAGTTCTTTGACAGTGTGCAGGTGTTTTTCTTAGATTTTTATTATCAGAGATCCCCTTTCTGACAACAGTTGGAGACACATTTAAAATGGAATGGTCAATATAATCACATCAGTGTAATGTGGCTTTTCAGACACTTTGACATATTTAGTCTATAACTGGTCACGTTTCTGGCAGAAAATGAAGAAAATGTGCATTTATAAATAAATGCACGTTTTCTGAGAGGACTATGATCTGACTCCAAGTCTGAAGCATTAATTATTGGGTGAGAACACATGCAATACGGAGCACTTTACTGTCTGCCACAGAGATCAGTCTGCTAACTGACTGTGGATAGGACAGATCTATGTCTGAGTATTAAGGAATATTACACACTAGAAGTTTGCGGCAAAAGTCTAGAGTTCAGGCCGCTGCGCGGCCTTCACCGCCATGTTGCGGCAAAAAAACATTTTTTAAGATTTTTTTTTTTTTTTGAAAAAAAAAAAAAAAAAAAAGTTTTTTGAAAAAAAAAAAGTTTTGGCCTAATTGTGTTATTATTATTACTATAATAGGCCTGACAATGTTTTATTTTCATTATTTCAATGTTTTCATTTTAGCAACACCCCGAACTTCTTGTAAGATACAGGCTCTCGGCTAGCTAGCACAGTAGCGCTAATGTTAGACCCTCTGTCGCTCTGTGGAACAGTGGATTCTAGTTTGTTAATTCCAGAAGAAAAGCTTGGATTCTAGTTTGTTAATTCCAGAAGAAAAGCTTGGTTGCTGGTTGGCTATTTCTTCCCTATTCCTACTTGTCTTGAGAGCAGAGGGACAGAGAGGAGGGGAGGTAGCAGAATGCAGGCTCTTGCTGCTGCGCGCCCGTCACTGCTGAAGCAAACTGTGGGCTGGTGTAGGGTTACAGATCCATGGGCTCTATAGGCTGGCACCACAATGCTTTTTTTCCCCCCAAAAGGCAACTAAATTAAATAGGTCCTTTTGTGCTGTTAGCTGCATTAAGGTTTATTCTATAGGCTGGCACCACGATGCTTTTTTTTTTCCTGTGTCTTGCTAGTCGCTCGCTCTCTCTCTCTCTCTCTCTCTCTCTCTCTCTCTCCCTCTCACACAAGCACACCTCCCTCTGTGCTTTTTTTTTCTGTGTCTTGCTAGTCGCTCTCTCTCTCTCTCTCTCTCTCTCTCTCTCTCTCTCTCCCTCTCTCACACAAGCACACCTCCCTCTGTTGTAATTCGATACACTGCTCCGCTCAGCTCCACTTCCCCTGTTGCCTCCTCTCTCTCGTGCTTAGCGAATGAGCGGACGGCATAGGGTTGTGGACGGTATTCCATGAGTTCTACCGACCGACATACATCTGATCTACATCTGATCTACCTATGAGTTGAGGTGGATGTGAAAGGGCGTGAATGGGCTTGGAAGTGGGATGCGGCTTTTAAAGGATTGTAGAATAGGATAGTGTTATAGCCTATGTAAGATGACAGAGGTTGTATTTCTAGGGCTCCACTTACCCCAGAGGAATCCATTCTGAACTGAGCTCTGAGCAGCTTCACACTGAGGAGGAGTCATGGAAGACCCCCAGGATGACCTCATGGAGGACCCCCAGAGAATCAACTGGAACCAGATCAGATGGACCCCCGCTGTTCCACTTCCACTCCCTGGTCTGTCCTAGGAGTAGGCTGTCAGGAATGGGAGGAAGCGGTCTCTCCCCTGGTTCTCACCTGATAGATTGAAGACTTTATTGTCAGTTTGCAAAGGAAAGGGTACAGTTTCATGACAGTAAAGGTCACTGGTAAAAGGTCAACTAAAAGGATAAACACCTCAAGAAAGCTTTTGGGCTTGATTCAACTGGGGTCTTTTTTTTTTTCTTATTGATTACTCACCACATGGAGACTTGAATGGATATTTATTTGTCAGATGACCAGTCCAGCAGTGGTTCTCTATGGAGACTAGTCTGCTTTGTTCCCTATGGAGACACAAAGAGGCTCCTCAAATTATTGTCTAATGTGACAAAAACTAAACAAATATCCATGAATTCAAGTCTCCATGGCGTGAGGAATCAACATAAATAACCTATTTTTTTTTTTTTTGTTCTTATATATAAACACAAAATAAAACATCGTTTCCCCTCAGTCACTTGCAGTGCAACAGAAAGCTTATCTAAAAACACAAAAGGACCTCAAACTAAAACAAATCATCAATTCAAGATATGGACACTAATAATAATATTATAATAATAATACACAACATGACTCTATAGCAGTGACAGACTGATCATCCTAGAATGGATGATATTATATTCATAAACAGCCATCAAACATTGATGTAAAACAACAGTCAACGTTTGTTGTTAAAAACAGCAGTAGAGACTGTTCTACCAGAGCCCTAGAATGTCAGTGATCTCACATATAACACTGTGTTAATATTATGAATACACAGCCATTGATCGGTCCTATCCGCGTACAGCTAGCAGACTTGATCCCACGGTAACAAAGTTCTCTGCGCTGCGTGTGCTGTGCACTCAATCATTAATTACTAAGACTTGGAGTCATTTAAGTTAAGTAAGTAAAATATCTCCACTTTTCCACAAGCTGAACACAAACAACATTCTCTGTCAACGACGGAGAAAGGGGCTGAAATGACTGCTGGACTGAACATATGAAAACATCCTACGCACGTGTGAAGCACAAACGTATGGGGCACAAGATTGACCGGTGCTTTGAGTTTGGCGTGGGGTAATTAATCACACCACTTGCTAACTGTGTGCCCCGTACGTTTGTGCTTCCTAAAGGAGGAGGTTTTGATGCATTCAGTCCTCCACTCATTCTGGTGTTCAGGTTTATGATGAGACCCCATCAAGTGGAGACCACGTAAGCCGTCGTTATAGTAACTACAGATGTTTTACACATAGCTGTCCGCATCAATGCCTTTTTAGGTCAGTGGTTCTCAACCTTTTCAGGCTGTGACCCTCAAAATAATCACATTTTAACTGGGGACCCCCCACCCTGAAGAGCACTAAGAGTTGAGGCTTTATATTTTGTATAACATGGTTCTATTGTGAAAATAGCAGATCTAAATGCTCACAACGCCTCACAATTTCTGCCTCTAATATTTGATAATTTGGCCAATGTTTAGAAATGTGCAGATACCCTCTATACACTTAAACTTTATGTTGGTTTGTTTACTGTTGAGTGAGAAATCAATGTTGCACATCAAGTTAATCATCTGGTGACACCCCAAAATACTTTGGGGACCCCTGAGGGTCCCGACCCACAGGTTGAGAACCACTGTTTTAGATCTCAATGCCAACATACCGTAGTGATTGTTGATTGGATGAAGAGAGACGTCGTGCAGAATGACGTAACGTTGAGTTGTGGAACTTCCTTCTACGTTGTTGACAAACAGGAAGACAACCTCTTCTTCCTGTGAAGGGAGATCCATATCACAATAAAAGATAAATTAAACACTAGAGGAAATACAATAAACAGACTTCCACCATGTTCAGTTATGAACATACAGACAGTGGTTCCACTGACAAGAGGACAATCTCACAGAACTACGTAGAGCAGGGGTCTTCAACGTGTTCAGGCCAAGGACCCCTTTGCTGAGAGAGAGACGAAGCAGGGACCCCCCAATATATGTTGTATACAATTGTGTTGCAGATTTAAAATGTTTTTAGATTTTAGACAGCTTAGACTTGTTTGACAGCACTGTCAGTGTATGTTGGATTAATGTGTATTTTCAGACATTTAAGTCAAGACGTTTAGTCTACTCTTTTCCCTCTGCACCAAAACTCTCTGCCAGGAATAGACGATCCACAAGCTCACAACACCTTGCGCTGCGAGGCGTTGTGAGCTTGTAGATCTGCTATTTTTGGCTAATGTGCCACTCAGAATAGGGATGCTAGGGTTCAAGTGGTTCGTGTTAAAAACATGATCCTATCACACAAAGATTTGGCGGCCACCCTGTAGTAACTCTGAGGACCCCCTAGGGGTCCCGGAACCCCTGTTGAAGACCCCTGACGTATAGGGTTAGTTATGACAGCAATGATGTCATTAACACTAAGATGCTACACATAAATCTATACATAAAGTTGGGCAGGAGGAGGAGGAGGAGGAGGAGGAGGAGGAGGAGGAGGCACCCCAACATTTACAATCATCTGGAGCTTCTTGGAGCTCTCAGTCTCAACAATGCATTTTATATGTTTTATAAATGCAACTCTTATATTCACCATTGTAGTCTGAGAAAACATGTGTTACGTAGGGTAACTATTCAGAGCATTTAAAGCATAAAAATCAATGCATCAATGAATCAATAAATAGTACTGTAAATGAACATAAGCCTCTCACGGGATTCAAACTCATCCCAATGTCAGCATAAGTACACCAGCCTGCAGCTCACTGTGGTGCGTAGGGCTGTCACAATTACTACATAATCGTCTAATCGCCATTATTTGACATAATCGCAATTATTTTGTCTTAATCGTCATCATCTTTCCATGTTGAAAAATTATCATATTTTCAAACATTAAAAAAAAAATAGTGGAAATAGCAGATCTACAAGCTCAAAACGCGTTGCGATCCACTATCAAGGTTCTTTTCCAAGTATAAAGTAGTCAAATATGTCAGTCATTTATTTATGTGTCATGTCTGCCATGTGTAACTTCAAAGCTTCATTAATCGCAATTATTTGAGTGACAATGAATCGTCATGTAAAATGTCATAATCGTGACAGCCCTAGTGGTGCGCCATTCTAACCAACAGTCTTCAACAGGGGGTCCTCAGAGTTACTACAGGGGCTCCGCCAAATCTTTGTGTGATATGATCATGTTTTTTACATTAAGCACTTGAACCCTAGCTTCCCTATTCTGAGTGGAACATTAGCCAAAAATAGCAGATCTACAAGCTCACAACGCCTCGCACTGTGAGCTTGTAGATCTGCAAGCTCACATCTCAGCTCATTTCTGGCAAAGAGGTTTGGTGCAGAGGGAAAAGAGTAGACTAAGTATTGACAGTTCAAGTGGTTAAATGTCTGAAAATCCACATTAATCCAACATACACTGATAGTGCTGTCAAACAAGTCTAAGCTGTCTAAGAAATCTACGAACATTTTTAATCTGCAACACAAGGGTCTCTGATATTAAACTCAGCTATTAAAACACAAACAGACATCATGGTCACAACAAGATTAACTTAAGGCCTCTCCATACTTCGACCGAAATGTTCGGTGAGTTGTGTTTTCCGACGTGCAAATTTCCGAACTCCCGTTCGGTCCAATGCTTTTCAGAAGTCCCGAGGGATATAATTTTATGGTAGAAAAGGACCTTTTGACCGAAAACGGCGGTTTCGGTCGAAGTATGGAAGGGCCTTTAGACCTCACTCACTGCACTGCTGTTTAATACAAACTAAGTTGTTAAACTCTCTCATCATCATCATCATCATCTATTATTCATCATGTTATAGGGTTCTATTTAGACATTGTAATGATGCATGATAGAGTCAGATAAATGAATAAACCGTTTATAAGGTGATCAATGGTCTATGGTGGTAATTTATATTGACCATCTGTAGACTGTAGAGGGCGCATGTGAGTCATTAAAATCATTTCCTCCTTTGATTCAATGAGCAACAAAATAGTTATTTTATTTTTTTACTAGAGTTGGAGACATTGTCTGTCCTGAAAGATGAAGGTCTAAATAAGTTCTTGACAGTGAGCGGGTCTTTTTCTTAGATTTTATTATCAGAGATGCCCTTTTTGACTACAGTTGAGACATAATTTAAAATGTAAATGTCAATATAATCACATCAGTGTAATGTGGCCTTTCTGACACTTTGATATATTTAGTCTACAACTGGTCACATCTCTGGCAGAAAACCCTCATTTATTTACTTTCAAAGGGATATGAAACTATAGAGGACTATTATCTGACTCTAAGTCTGAGGCATTCATTATTGGGTGAGAACACATGCAATACGGAGCATTTTACTGTCTGCCACAGAGATCAGTCTGCTAACTGACTGTGGATAGGACAGATCTATGGCTGAGTATTAAGGAATATTACACTGGGCGGCTTGCACCAAGAGGGATTAAATAAATCTTAGTTTAGGGTTAATCATGGTTTTGTTGATCTAGGATTTATTTTAAATCGAGGTGCGTTGCACCACTTAAATTTAAGCATTGCTTAACAAATCTGTGATTAAACCCTTAACCTGTGATTAAAACCATAAACTGTGATTAATTAATGGATTAAATGTCCTCCATCTTGGATTTCGATGTAAACAAACTGGAATATGCTATGGGGCTTTTAAGCTGTGACATCATTTTGTAGGCAGAGGAGAATCTGCCCCCAGAGCATTTTCTGTCCCTCGCTATTTCAAAAAACAACGACTAAAGAATAACGACTAAAGTATAATTCTAAAACTTTCCTTTCAACAACAAAGAGAAGAAAAATGTGTAAATAGTAAAAATAGTAAAAAGATTCACGGAAACTGGGGGCAGAAATTCTCCTCTGCCTACAAAATGATGTCATACTTAAGAAGAGGATTCTCTTGAGCCTAATATCATTAGCGTTACTCTTTTATTCACTTCTAGGAGAATGTGGCAGGCCTATGTTAAGAAGAGCGCCTGCAGCCAAAACAAAACAATAAAAAAAAGATATATATATAACGCTCAGTCATACGACGGTGAGGTGCGGTGCGGCGCAAATGTCTGTATTATGTCCCTGTAAATATTTAATGTTCACTAATTTAAAATAGCCGATGTACAGTACTACAGTACAAGGATGTATTGAAGACAACAATATGATGAGATGTTTGTTTTCAGTTGTGAAACGCTGTCCACAGCTTACAGTTGCAAGCCTGCAGGGCTTGCTGAGGCTTCCCTCACAGGAGGGGGACCGGGACCCCCATTCATGTCAATGGCATGTTTGCATTTAAACCACCTCTACAGCAATTTTAAAATTAATCCCTTACTGATGTTTAAATCAAAGTTTAAAGTAGTGGTGCAACAGGATTAACAGTAATCCAGATGTACAGTGAAAATTCAAACCAAGATTAAAAGGATGGTTTAAAACTAAACCTGATTAATGAAAACTAGATTTAAGGTTTGGTGCAAGCTGATTAAAAGATAAACCTTGATTTAAACCAGTTTAAGGCTTAAACCATGTTGGTGCAAGCTGCCCAGAGTGTTATAGCCAATATGGATCTATGGCTGTGTATATGTAATATTACAGAGTGTTAATAGCCTATGTAAAAGGGCCTATATGTAAGATGACAGAGGTTGTATTTGTAGGGCTCCACTTACCCCAGAGGAATCCATTCTGAACTGAGCTCTGAGCAGCTTCACACTGAGGAGGAGACATGGAGGACCCCCAGCTTCACACTGAGGAGGAGTCATGGAGGACCCCCAGGATGACCTCATGGAGGACCCCCAGAGGATCAACTGGAACCAGATCAGATGGACCCCTGCTGTTCCATTTCCACTCCCCGTCCTGGTCGGTCCTAGGCTGGGCATAGGTTGTGGTCTCTCCCCTGGTTCTCACCTGATAGATTGATTGAAGAATTTATTAGAGGTATTAAAGGAAAAGGTACAGTTTCATGACAGTTCAGTTCACTGGTACAAGGTCAACTAAAAGGATTATAAACACCACAAGAAAGCTTTTGGGCTTGTTTCAATTGGGGTACAACTTTTTTTAAACTCATAACATTGAATATATTTTGTATATTTTATTTGTCAATATTGACAAAAAAAATAGTTCACCCCCAAAATGATTTTTTTTAAATAATAATAATAATTATTATTATTATTACTCCCCCCATGGAGACTTGAATTCATGGATATTTTTCCTCAAAACAAAACCTAAAAACAAGATCCATAAATTCAAGTCTCCATGCCTAATCAATATAAATAAAGTCAGTTTGGGGGTGAACTATCCCTTTAACCCCATAGCCCTAGTCGACCGTCATGTTTCAGGGCTACTTGGCTGGTCAATAATCAATAATCACATTCTCCATGTACATCACATGAAATATATTTTTCCTCAGTCACTTGGAGTGCAACATAAAAACATCAAGCCTATGTAAGAAACATAATGTATTATTATTCATTCTAAACGTGCGCACACACACGCACACACACACACACACACACACACACACACACGCGCGCACATGCACACGCACACACACCGACACACGCACACAGCAAAGTGGAAGACTGAGGATGGCTGTCTCTCTGCCAAGTGGCAACAGGCTGAGCAGTGTAGCTCTACTCCTGAACATGCAGTGTGGAAAAGGTACTCACATGTTTTACCTGCTAAAGTATTGTTTATGTCCATAGTTTATGATAGTTAGCAGCTGCTACAGCCGAGTTAAGCTAAGCCAAGACACAACAGTTCTGCCAACCGGGCTCAGAGGGAAAACTTAACTTCACATAGCGCTAGGGTGACCAGACGTCCCAGTTTACCCGGGACAGTCCCGTTTTCAAGCTGCGTGTCCCAGTGTCCCGACAAATATCTCTAAAACACTAATATGTCCCGGTTTTCAACATTCACTGCAAAATTGTCCCGGTTTTCGGCAGAATTTAAATAATAGTAGCCGTTTTCAGTGGTTGCATAGACATTTATCATGTTCTTTTCATGAAAACATGCTCACTTAACCAATCAGAAAAAATGAACAAATTCATTTGTGTGTCTGAATTCAACGCTGAGGCTGTTTGTCAATTACTCACTGCCTGTTTGCAACCCTGCGGTGCATGTGTGCGCGTGCACGAACGTTAGAGAATGGGCACACGCGTGCGCGTTAACGTGCAAATTGCTTTTAGGGTCCCGGTTTTAGGCAACAGTGTTTCGCGTCCCGGTTTGAGTGGCTGAAAATATGGTCACCCTACATAGCGCTCATCTTGCAGAGAAAGAGGATGAGGATGGCGCTTTGCTCTGCCAAGTGGCACAACATGACGGCCATATGACCGTCATGTTTCCACCTCAACCATGCTTCTAGCGAGGTAAACAAAGAGCCCCGGCAGGCTAAACAAACGTTCAGATTTCAGAAATAAAGTGCTTAACCAAGACTTACTTGTGTCAGAATAGATGCCGCATAATTACATGCAACTCCCGTATTGTTTAATAAAAAGCATTTTATGTTTCCCCTTGTATTTCCTGGTTTTCCACACGCGAACAACCCCATCTATGACACTGAAATGTGGGCGTA
>NW_027664971.1:0-2000 GCF_963921795.1 Nannobrachium achirus
TATAAACCGGTATACATTTTATTATCATTATTTATTTTCTCTTTTTTATTGTTTAATCAAGCAACAATTTCGGGGACCCCCTGCAGTACCTCTGCGGACCCCCTAGGGGTTGTGGACCCCCTGTTGAAGACCTCTGTCGTAAGTAGTATACTTTATTTTTACCTCTGGTCTCATAATTCACTGATCAACAGTACATTCAACATCATTGACTGTAACAATTGTACAAAGGAGTCAGGAGTTATTCAGAGGTTTCCTGTGTATAACAGGAGGTGGTCAGTGGTAGGTGATGACGTATCATAACTAACTATGATTTATTTTAACATTAGGCTGCAGCTCCTGAGGTGGAGATGCTGAATCCAGATGCATAATGGCCAGAGACACCTTGTTGCACACAGTAAGTCATGTTGATATTAGTGATTCTCTCTGGTCTTGGAGGCCCAGGCACAGGTTTCTTTCTGTTCTACTTAGTTAATTTCATGCATTTGGTGACCCATGTCCAGATCTGACCCTAATTATAGACATTTACTATGAAAGCCAACTGTCCTATGGGACCCAAGAACAAAAGCTTAGAAATGGTATATGTTATATACAGTGGAGTAGGTTTGCTATCAAATAAACTATTTACACTTTTGGCAACACTTACTTTTTAAAGTTAAACATAACATTGTTTAGTCATAATGATCACCCAGCTCCCATGTGTTGTCATTTTTTTGAGTGCAACTGTTTAATCTGACCACTGATTGAAATTGGGTTCCCAGGTGACCTCTATAGTTAAAAGTAATGTGGCTTTGACCAGAGGGAGATGTAAGGGATAGTCAGGAAACAAAGCAAACGGTGTATTTTCCAGAATATAAATATATACATATAATTTAATGAGATGACATTATGTAATTATTTACCTTCCCAAACTAATGTATATCATTTTGTAAAATGACTTATTGAATGATGAGTTGTCTGTTATCTTAGGTTTGCACATGGCCAGAGTGGAGACATGCTCACCCTTTCTCTCTTCAAATGCTATGGGAAGTGCGTTATTAACCCTTCATAAATCAGTGCAAACAAGGGTCAGTCAGTAATCCATAACAGTTATAAAAACGTAATCAGACTAGGCAGACTTTCAAATGATGGGCCAGATGTTTTTTTTTCTTTTTTTTTTTTAGAAAAGCACTGTTTAAAAGAGAATTAAAAACCTTTACAGACATCAGTGATGTGATTCAATGTAGAAGTGAATTAGAATAAACTGTCCATTTCATGTCATCTAACCCAGTGGTTCCCAAACATTTTAGCTTGAGATCCGAAAGAGAAATTAGATGTTTGCCCAGGACCCACACTAGCGAAAAAGGGACCCATAAAAATCTGTCTGTAACCCACAAATAGGTCCCGACCCAGTGTTTGGGAACCAGTGATCTAACCCATCCAAACAAAGTCAGTCATCAGATGGTAGCATCATGTCCAGGATGGCAACATCATCTGGTTTATTGAGTTGGACTAGTAATACAAACGTTTGGTAGGTAATAATCTGTGATGGATTACACCCTAAATATCATCCTCTAAATCTTTTTCTTTTTATAACTTTCATGGCATGTGTATAATGCCTCATTCACATACAGAAAATCCAAGCTAATGGTTTGCTTGGTAATTCAATGTATTCTCTATGCAAACCAGCTTTTAACATTTCCAAGCTGGAAAAAAAAGCTTGGACATTTTTAAAGCTGGTTTGCATTGAGAATACATTGAATTACCAAGCAAACCATTAGCTTGGCTTCTCTCAGTGTGAATGCAGCATAATACTTTCTTATGAATATTTATAAATGTCCACCATACACCTTTACTTACACAATGCTCTTTATATTCTTAAAGCAAAGGATAGATGTGATAATTGATTATTTGTCTTTATGATATGTCATATGTTGCATGTTATGTCAGTCAGTAATCATTCTGAAGAACATCTAAAGCTATCAGCGTGGATGCACAATATTTTATCACCAGCATTTGAATCA